>NW_016814242.1:70963-109369 GCF_001698545.2 Rhinopithecus bieti
GGGAGGGAGGGAGGGAGGGAGGGAGGGAGGGAAGCAGGGAAAGTTCAGGCCATTGTTGGCCATCTTCTCTCAGACCGAGGTATCTCATCAGCTCCGGGATGCAGGATGAGGAAGGCTAGCCCCGGCTAACTTGGTTCACAGGCCATCTCAGTCTTGCTCAAATCTGCCTCCTCTACCCTCCTCACTCACGACAGTGCTGTTGAGACTGCTCCATAGTTCCCACTGGGCTGCCGGCAGAGAATGAGGCTGTGTCTGTGGAACAGAGATGCCATCCATGATAGGGCTTGGAGGAGGCTGCGGACCCATAAAGTTGTCCTCTGCAGCCCGAAGCAACATCCCCTGCTGTTTATCTGCTATTAAATCTCAACTCACTCAGGTTCTGGGATGCAGTCTTAGGGAATGATAAAGTTGCATCTGCCCTTGCGAGGGGCTGAGCGGAATGAGGGGCCTTTCCTCGTCTATCTCCTTCCAACGCCGTGCAGGCAGTAGAGAGACATTGATTTTTTTTCCCCTTTCAATTTTTTCTGGTTGCAGCCAAATGAGGTCAGAAGTTAAATTGGTCCTTGGAGGTAAAAAGCAGCTGCATTCATCCCCCTTTCTGCTGACTTTTGCTGTAGAGCACTGACAGTTTTCTTTCTGTTTTCTTTACAGATTCAATACAGAAGGGGCTGGGAAGAAATTATCTCCCTGTGGAACCCCTGGGGCTGGGGCGAGACTGAATGGAAAGGGCGCTGGAGTGATGGGTATGGCTTCAGGAAACCTCTCTCCATCCTTCACAGAGCGTTTGGTGTTGGTAGAGCCTCCTGCCCATGAGAGCAGGGGTTGTCTAGCCACTGTGCATCTCACTGCAGGCCTGTCCAGCTCACACCTACACGTGGTTATCAGTCCATTGCACGCTCCTGTGATGCCATCTGCCAAGCAACTATGAGGCACCTACTGTGTACACCCTGTACTAAGTGCACTGTGTTAAGTGGGTGCTGTGAGGTGTATACGGATGACAAGACCCAGTGCCCACCCTCCAGAAGGTTACAGTCCACAGCAGGGAATGCACATGCCTAGAATTGGTAAAAGAGGCGGGAAGCAGGGCAGGCAGGAGCCAAGCCCCGACTTGGCAAGACAGAGATGGAGAGAAGGAACTGCCTCCCTTGGAGGGACCCATGGGATTCTGATCCTGAGCATGTCACATCATCAGGGTGGAAAAGGCGTCATAACTGGGGGCAGTTGGGGAAAGTGATGCAAAGATCTGGATGATGTTTTTGTCCAATCTACTCAGCTCTCCAGTCTTGCCCTGCTGCTCCGGATGCCTATGAGTACTCGGTGCCTGGGATATAAATGATAAAGCTGCGCCTCTCCACACTTAAATCAGGAGGGACAGGAGCTAAGACATCCCATGGGGGCCCAGCTGTGTGGTCAGTGCTTTCCCCAGGGAACTGGGCTGGCATTTCCCAGCTGCCAGAGGAGTGGACCCCTAGGCCCTCAGCCCCTTGCTGACTGTGAAGGAGACAGTGGTCCTGAGAGGACAGAGGGGCCGGAACAGGTTACTTGCTCCTCTGGGCAGCCAGCGAGGCTCAGCCCAGTCGCACTCCTCCAGGGGTCTATGTCCATCCATGAAAAGTGTGGTGACACAGCAGCTGCTGCATCCTCACCAGTGGGGCTGGGGGTGGGGAACTTAATCTGAAAGGAAGTGCAGTCCGTTCAGACAAACAAGAACAGGCCCAGCACACAGTGAAATCAATACAGTGAGGACGGTGCATTCTGGAGGCGAATGCAGAGCCAGCCAGTTCTAGACCTGATGCCCCAGGCTAAGCTGTGGCAGGACCGCTCCAATCTCCCATGACCTTGGCACCCTTGGGCACTCAGCCAGTGTGGGATGAAAGTATGATTGGGATGGAGGGCGAGGTAAGCAGAGATGGAAGATGGGAGGAAACAGCACAATGAATTCCTAGAATAAACCTAACTGTGACCTCAGACGCCCCTGGGAGAATCGGGCAGTCAAACCCCCCCAGTTTCTCCTCTCTCGCCTCTATTCTTTCTTCCTTCCCAGGTATATCCTTTGCCCTTTCCAACATAAATCCTAATAACCTCTGTCCTTTTCCAGTTCTCCTTCCCAGTCATTACTCCAAGTTGCCAAATACGGCCCAGAGTGTGACAGGATCAGCCAGCGTCCCTGATTTGAGGCTGCCTGTTGGGATAGAAGTAGAGGGAAAGCAAATGACGATGACAGATTCCCTAGGGTAGAAGAAGAGGCACTATATTCGCAATTGATATTTTGCCCCTGTTTCCCATGCTAAATATCAAATGACCAGTCAAGGCAACAGGGGACACCAGGGTTTGGGGGAGAGCAGCGTCCCATGAGCTGGCATGTTCAGGGAAAGCTTCATGGATGGGACCGAACTTGAGTTGGCCTTGTGGCGGAGGAAGTATGACTCACTTCAGAAGAGATCACTAGATAGGAGGGGGACGCATAGGCTATGGCACCCCTCTGGGAACATCGATAGTCTGTTCAGGGCCAACAAACCGGCCTGAAGCAGAGAAAACTGAGAGAGAGAGTGCTGGGAGCCAACACCAGACAGCCTGATGCCAGAAGTCTGGATTTATCCCCTACAGGCATGGGCATAAATGAAGGCTTTTGAACATGGCCGTGATGTGTGCAGAGCAGGAACTGGGGGAGATGGATCTAGCAGCACCTGCTCTGTCGGATCACGTATTGTATCCTCAGCTGACTGCTGAGGGTCACCACTTTGCACCAGAAACCAGGCTGGAAGGAAGTGACGGGGACTGCATAATCACTGTCTCCAAGCAGGTGGTTGATTTCTTCCCTACTTTTTAGGAATGGAGACGGATGGAGAGAACCAGATGGCCTAATCTCAGCCATAATTGAAATTTCAGTCGCACACACTTAAAGGCAAACTTGCATGAATCGATAGCGTATTGATTTACACTACAATTATTCTCCCTTACACACTGCAGAAAATGTAATTATCACTTAATTATAAAATTGCCATTTTACAATACCACATCTGACTGCTTTAGCCTGCAACCGGAAGCCTGAGTGGTGGCTCCTGCCTTGCTGTCCTAGCACAGAGGGGACCCAGGCTCCCCATGCAACCTCATCCATGAGAAAGGTCTCATTGAGCTTTTGTGCCCCTGAAACCCATTGCCTACAAGCATGCCTCCCCTCTAAGGAGTGGGCTGAAGAAGGGGCAGCTGCTGCCTTCTGCTTGTGAGGGTCTCTTCCTCGCCAGAGACCCAAGGACTGGCTTCTGGAACATATCATTCCAACGAAGTGGGCAGCATTAATTAATTAAACAAACAAAAAATCACTGTGTGCTATTAGGCATGCAATTACTTTTGCACCCACCTAATACATGCCAAGGCATGGGCGAAACACCTGCGATGATAGGATGGCCAGCCAGGCTCAGCAATCTCATGGCTCTGGGAGTCTGGTGAGACACAGCAACCAATACACAAAGTAACAGTAACACAGCGGACTATGGAAGCTCAGAAGACCTAGAACAGAGGGCAGTTGGGGGCCAAGCAGGGCTTCCCAGAGGCAATGCCCTTTAAGAGGAAAGATGAGTAAGAGCAGGTTACAGAACTGAGAGGAGGAAGAGGGCGCCAGGTGCAGCGAGCATCAGGGTGAAAGTTGGGGGTGCAGGGGGTGTTTTAAGGAAATGAAGACACTATTGCTGGAGAACAGAATTCAAGAGTGGAGGTAAGGTGAGGAAGCAAGAAACTGGTAACATCAGAGAGGGTGGCAGAGGCCAAGGTTCTCTTTAAGGAGTGTGAACTTTACCTCGAGAATAATATGGAACCACTGATACGTTTTAAGCAGGGAAATAATATAATCAAGTTTACATTTTAGAAAGATCATTTCAATGGCAGTGTGGGGAACGGATGGGAAAGTGGGCAGAACTGAGTTCAGGGAGACCAGGTGGACATCCAGAGGGAAGGGCAGGGAGCCTGAACTGGGGTAACAGCAGGAGGGATGGAAATAAGTGCCTAGCTGTGAGAGGGGTTTAAGAGGTAGGATCAATTAATGAATGCTATTTGATGATTGTTTGGATGTGTGGGTGTGAGAGAGGGACTCCTCATGTTCTCGCTCAGGCAATAGGAGGTGACAGAGGATGGGTACGGTCAGGGACAGGTTGATTTGAGGTCACTATGGGACTCTATTGGAGATGTGGGATGAACTGCAACATAAATCCATCTAGACCTCAGGAAAGAAGACCAGGCTGGGGACAGATGTTTGGAAGTCATCAACAGGTAGAGAATAACTAGGTTCTGTCCTAAGTGGAATGACACTTGCCATGTGCTCCCCAGGAACTAATGGTGGCATGTACAGAGGATCCCTGTTGACCCATACATGGTTGAGAAAAAATGCACTGGAAAATCTCACCCTGTGGTTTGTTTGTCCATGTTTAGGTCTCAGGAGTGGGAGGAAACCCGTGACCTGCGGAAAAACCAGCTATATAAGAAACAGAAAGATGGAGAGTTTTGGTATTTACCCTTCTTATATAACGGTGTTTTAAATCTTTAACTATTGCCCAAGTCTTCAATCCCTACCCTTTTCCCTAAACATTTATGAAGATGGAAAATAGCTTTGCAGAGACCTGTTTAGAGGGAGCCTATTTTCTCTACCAAGACACAAAAGCTTTGGATGAAAAATTATTGTAGGCTCCCTCTTGGTGGGAAAGTTATTTCAGTTATGAAATGCTGAACTTTCCAGGACATTTTAATAGTAAAAGAGAATATTGGCACCAAAGGCTTGAAATCTGTGATTTCCTGGAAGCTAGGACGCATGGTTGTCATGCCCGTATCTTCTGTACCATCTTGCTGGGACCCTCGAGCTCCCCAGTTTCCTCTAGTGTGACCTCAAAAACAGCAGCAGGATGCAGACTCTGTAGCTCTGGGTGAGACATTGGCTTCATCACCCAGAAGTCACGCAGGACTAGATGTTTTGAGAACACATTCTTGACCATATGCTCACATCTCAGAGCATGACATGTATATTCCTCAGAGGGTTGTCTGTTTTACTGAGTGATGTATTCCAATGAAAATTAGCATGTGTGGAAAGGAGCATGGGTCTAAATAATTAAGAATCAGAGGGACAAATATAGATTAGAAGGAAATCTTTCCCAGTGTCTCTGGTTTAATCACAGTAGGAGATGGGATTTTAGGTGTGGAATCCAACTGTAGGCTGATAAAGACCTCAACAATAAATTTGGCAAAACAGCCTAGGGTAAAAACGATTTTCCTAGCAGCTTAGAGAACCCAGAGCAGAGAGAGACTGGCAGTCATCCCGCTGACCATGAAAGGGCTCACCATTGGATCAATGCGTTAAGGAGATGGCAGTTAATGATAAAGCTTCTGCCTGGTGACAGGCAGACCCCAGAACTTGACTGTGTCCTTGCTCTCCCAGCCACTGGAGCAGAAGGACTAAAAACACAGAAGGGTGCTTGATGGTGAATGAGCCAGGTTCAGACATTGGTCTCTGGGCAGGACAGTGGCTATGCTGTAAAGTCATAGGAACCCCCACCCTGGGGACACAACCACTAGTCACTGAGTGATGTATATCTGTTTTTAACAGGATGTCATGTCAAGATTTCCAAAAGAGATTCGTCTCCATGTTTATATGTAGCCAAATTCCAATTACCCTGGACCATGGAAACACACTCCACGAAGGATGGTCCCAAATAATGTTTAGGAAGCAAGTGATTCTAGGAAACACTGCAGGTAATGATGACACGGGTGGTCACACTGCCCAGGTGGAAGCTGGCTGCCCCAGCCCAGCCCTTCCATAGCTTCAGCTCTCTCTGGCCCTTGATTCTGGGCCATGAGCCTGAAGCTGAAAGGAGGGGACTTTGTCAGCATGAAGAGACTGTGACTGCTCCTCCAAGTAAAATGATTGCTTGTAGGGGCCAAGCAGGAGAATCGCTGATGTGATTCTCCCACAGCCCTCCATGCTGTGCCACTATCCTTCCACTAACCCCCTCCCGCTTCCTGGGAGGAGAGCAGGCTCACCACCCTCCAGTAAACATCCAGGACAAGGGGGAGGGCTGCAGAAAGAACACAGGAAAATAGTTGGGGCCTAGGTTGGACCCTTGTCTTTGCCACATACTGGCCTTGTGATGTTGGAAACATAATTGGTCACCCTGTCCTCAGCCTCCCCAACACTCAGCTGTGGAATTAGTCATACCTGTCTGTCCTTGAGCCTAGAGAGCACCACCCAGACACAAGGGAGATTATCCCTGCCCTGTCTTGGCAGGTGTGTCCCTGCTGAAGTCCCACAGATAGGTGCCTCTGAGCCCATCTTTGAGCTCCCCTGAGATGAATCTTGTTGATCATGGTCTTGGGAAAGTCACATTCCCTCCCTGTACCTCCCATTCCCTGTTTGTGGCATTGATGAGTGAAACAGCTCCCTGTGAAGAGGAACCAGAGTGTGCTTATACATCCTTGATAAAAGAGGCTGCGTAAACAATGCATTTGTGTGTGTGAGTGTGTTTGTTGTGTGTTTACACCCAGGGATGTGTATGCATCCCTTCCTCTGGGCACCTGCCTGTCGAGATGGTTTGTTTGAATGAGCCCATACCCCAGGGTGTCCCTCTTTTTGACCTCCAGGCTCTAGTGATCTACAGAACTGCTGCTCAGAGAACCTTGTCACCAGAAGGTCTTGGGCAGAACCTCAAGAGCTGCTGAGTCACTCTTGGGCAGCAAATTTACTGATTCCTCTTTCTGAGCTATATCTCTCTGATTATAGGGCCAAGGCCCTCTCCCCTGGATACAGTGTTTATCAATGAACTAACAAAACCTGTACATCAGGGCCATTTTTAGTAATACCTTACAATGGAAAAAGAAAAGGGAGCCAGTGATCGAGCACCTGCATTTTAATGCACCGTCTTATCCAGTCCTCACAGCACGTCCATGCTGTGATGGTCCTCTACGCCTCCCCACTCCCTTGCAGAGCTCCCCCATTGTCAGTCCAATCTTCTGATGTGTATCAGTTCATCTCTATCTTGACTTATCTTCATTCTTCCATGTATTTGAATCTAATGGTTTTCACATTAGCTCGTTCTCTCTTGTTCTGGCTTTGATAAGCATGCTTGGTTAGAAGAGTACAGCAATTGCCATCTCTCTGCCTATTTTCCTGTCTCTAGTTGTGCTTGGGTGGTTCACGCCATTTCAAGGCTCTGATGGTTACCACTAATGCGTTAGCTCACATGTAGCTGGGAACTCTGGAATTTCACTTACCATTATAAAATAGACTTTGACTTTACAGTTGAAGAAACATTTTTCACACAGTAGGGACTATACAACCTTTCCTGTGTTTAAGAGGAGGAAGCCAAGGTTTAGAAAATAAACTTGGATCTCAAGTAGTAACTGTGAGGATTAGGACCCAGGCCTTAGGTCTCCAATCCAGAGTTCACAACACAACCCCACAGAGCTCTCTGCACTGGACGTGGTCCCGCCCGGGATTCCCAGTAGTGAAGCTGAGCTCTAGTAACAGCTCTGTCTGATGCAGGAGGACCTCGGAATGATGCTCAATTCAACTTTTCTGTGCAAGAGCCAATGGAAGGCACCAATGTTGTCATCTGCATCACAATTGCTGTCACGCCACCAAATTTGAAGGCAGAAGATGAGAAATTTCTGCTCAGTTTGCAAGTGATTCCGGTAAGGCAGCCTGCTTCAGGGCTTTCCCTTTTAGAAATTCAGTGTAAACCTTGAGTTGGGGAGAACAGCTTTGGCCAGGCGGGGAGATTTGACTATACCACAGCCTTGGAGACAAAGCCCAAAGAGGCTGTAGCATTCATCCAGTCCAAGGCTAAATGTGCAAGAAATCTGAGGCCAGAGAGATGACAATTGACCATAATTACAGTGGGACTCACCTCCTGCCCATGTCGCTTGTCAGTGTTTTCTGGGACACTGTAGAATCTAATGCTTGCTACTCAAAAAGTGGTCTGGGCCAAGACTAGCTGTTCTAACAAAGCAGATTCTGGGCTTATTCCAGACCTTCTACATCAGAATGTTTAAGGACAGAGCCTGAAAATCTGCATTTTCATAAGCTCTCCAGAGGCTTATGCACATTAAAGTTTGAGAATCATTGGCTAAACTTTGGGAGTTGTTTAGCGGGGGGAAAAAAAGCTGTCTAAACTGTTCTGAGTATAAATCTAAGAGGTGTGTTTTTCTCTTATGTTTAGACCAAAGTCGAGTCATAGTTTGGTGGTTGGCATGCAAACTTCTGCTTGGCTATTCTGAGGCCAGGTTTCCCCTCCACCTAGGCTCTCTCTCCTTTCATGGTTTTATGAAACTTTTATTTTAGGTTTGGGGGTACATGTGAAGGTTTCTTACACAGGTAAACACGTGTCATGGGGGTTTGTTTTATAGATTATTCCATTACCCAGGTATTAAGCTCAGTACCCAGTAATCATCTTTTCTGCTCCACTCCCTCCTCCCACCCTCCCTCCTCAAGTAAATCCCAGTGTCTGTTGTGTCCTTCTTTGTGTTCATAAGTTCTTATTATTTAGCTCCCACTTACAAATGAGAACTTGCAGTATTTGGTTTTCTGTTCCTGTGTTAGTTTGCTAAGGATAATAGCTTCCCGCTCCATCCATTTTCCCCGAAAAAAAACATGATCTCGCTCTTTTTGTGGCTGCATAGTATTCCGTGGTGTATATGTACCACATTTTCTTTATCCAATCTGTCACTGATGGGTATTTAGGTTGATTCCATGTCTTTGCTATTGTGAATAGTGCTGCAGTGCACATTCACATGCATATGCCTTTATCGTAGAATGCTTTATATTCCTCTAGGTATATACTCAGTAATGCGATAGCTGGGGGAATTCATTTTTTAAAAATACCATTTAAAAGAAAAAAGCTACAAAAGAACATCTGATATCTCTACTCCCTGCTATTCCCCCAAACAATTTGGTGCATCCCCCAAGTCAAGTGAGGGTTCTCAAATCATACACCCCACGGCTTCTTTGCACTAATGTGGATAATTAAGATCATGCACTCATTACATGCTGGGATCCTCTCTCCTCATAATAGAGTTGAAGAACATGAGGCCCCAAAAGGTGAAGTGACATGGTCAGAGTTAATGGCAGAGCTGAGACTGGCTTCCAGAGGTCCCCTAAGCCTTCAGTCAAACACACAAGTCACCTTTCTGAGCACCAGGGATATCAGAGGTCCTTTAACAGACTGGGCTAGAGCTTGAATTACAGTGTCTCTAGGAATGATTTCAGTTTCTGTTCACTGAGCTGAAGGCAAAATTCACAGCCTTGAGTGTCAGTGCATTTATGGACAGACAGGGCTCCTGGTTACCCAGACATGGCTGAACAGTCCTGTGCATTGGCTGTGGTTCACACTAATAAAAGGGCCTCACGGTGAGAGAATACAGATCGTGTCTCTCTTATCAGAAATGCTTTGGACCAGAAGTATTTCACATTTGAGATTTGGAGGATTTTGGATTATTTGCATTATATACTTACTGATTCAGCATCTCTAGTCCAAAAACTCAAAATCCAAAACGCTCCAATGAGCACTTCCTTTGAGTATTATGTCGGTGTTCAAAAGTTTTGGATTTTGGAGCGTTTTGGATTTTGGAGCATTTTGGATTTCAGATGTTCGGATTAAGGATGCTCAACCTGTACTTCAGAAGTACAAGCATGTTCACATTCATTGTCTCAAAAGCCCAATTAGCCCCACATTTGTAGGTGTGGAAGCTAAAGCTCAGAGAGGAATGACCTATCCAAGGTGCACCTTGGAGGTGACAGGGGCGTTTGATCCCAGGACTTAGGGTCTCAGGCCCAGGACTCTCAGTAGGGCTTAGAAGCATGCCTTTCTGATGATACTCATGGCTCCAAAAACCCCAAAGATTCTGGCTCTAGCAGGAAAGCTTTTGTGTTCTGCTCTCCTTGACCATATTTCCATTTCCCAATTTCAGGAATTTGGTGGAGAGAGATTGCTGGGGTTTAGCAGAGTAGTTTTGAGGTGCCTCAAACCCTCTGACACTATCGAAGAATATCTCTTAAGGATGCAGTAGTACACGGTTGTCATTTTCATCACCACCTGGTACTGAACACTTTTTCCACCTTAGGGGAATCCTGGTGGGAGGCAGGGCCCAGCCTCCTACTGCAAGCAGCTAGAGGCCAAATATTCCCTCAACCAAGCCCTTGGATGCAAAAGTTGTAGACTTGTGACCCAGGCTTGCCCAATTAGATGCTCCCTTCATCTCCCCCTCACCCCTCATACACACACACACACACAGACACACACACACACACAGAGTCACTCAGAGCCTTGGCACTCGAGGAAATAACTAAAACAGGTGGGAACAGCTGAGGATTATTTGCTGTGTATCCTTCTTGTCTGGCCCCTGCCCACCTCTGGGGGCTGCATTTTCTAGCATCCCATCGACTCTGTGAGCTTTCCTTCCAAGAAGCACCTTTCAGCCCACCCCAGCCTGCGTTAGTTTCCAGGGCTTTCAGACAAGAATTCCTGCTGACTCAGGTGCCTTCTAAGAGGACCCTCATCCTCAGGTTCTCCAGCTCTCACCTCTGGGAAGAAAAGGCTGGAGACAGAGGGAAAGATTTGGGAAAGGCTGAGAAGGAACTGAGGCCCCTGGTCTGCCCAGCCAGGATTGACCAGGTCAAGCACCAAAGAGGCCTACTAGAAACATCTCAGCCAACTCTTCCTTCTTCTGAGCCAAGACAGAAGCCCAGAAAAAGATCACAGCTGTCCCAGCACACACACAACTTCCGAGGCTCTGTTCACACGGGTGACCATGGGCCTTGTGTTGATTCACCCAAAGTCTTCACAGTTCAGGAACCCTACCGAGACTGTAACCATACGATTTTTTAAATGATATCAAACCCACTTCCCTACTTTTCCGCCAGAGATGTGTTACTTCTCACCATTCCCCAATTTGCTGAAGGAACACTCAGAGCCAAGAGCTCCTCAGGCTTCCTGGAGATCCCAGCAGATCTTGCAAGATTCTGATTGAGTTAAATGCCAAAGAACAGTTCAGACCTGGACAACTCAAATGATACTTGGGTTGCTTTCACAGTTCAGCTGAGAAACAGCAATGTACCTGCTAGCAGCCAGACTCTCAGAAGGCTCCAGGATTCACATGGTATCTGTGGCTCCAGTGCTGCCCTGCTGATATGATGATGCTCTAGCCCTGGCATGGGCCTGTGACTCCCCAGTTGCTGTGGGAGCCCTGCTCTGCTTTATGTACAACCAGACCCTGATGGGGTATGAATAGGCAGGGAGAAGACAGGACAGTGAAAAGGATGAGGGTGGATGAGCCAATTCATCCTCACCTCCCTCAGAGTTCCTCCCCAAGGCCTGGACTTTCCACCTTCCTCTGAGCTCACCCTTGGCCTCCAGATAAGTCAGCCTGGGAAAACTGAGAGGTCTGTAAACATGGGTGGGGCCCAGGGTCAACAGTGGAAAAGAATCAAGCCAACTAAGGAAGACATCACCTGGTGGTGACAGGGCTTGATTACAAAGCAAGCAGCACAGCTTGCCCTGTTCCCAACTCTGCTACTTAAACTGCTCAGCCTCAATTTCTACACCCATAAAATAGGGAGCCCAGCATCGGCTTGCAGGATTATTGTGAGTATCCAACACATTACATACAAGTGCTTTGCAAACAGTAGAGAGGCTTACAATGGAACTGCATCCTCAGGTATTCCTTCTACTACATGAAGACTGGAACATGGGTATCTCCCCATTCATAGGCACACAGACATTCCTACAAGCATTGGAGGTGGGAGTGCAAGAACAAATTCCCATCTATTTACAGTGGTCTGATAGACTAAAAGAAGTTGACTTCTCAAGGAAGCTCCCGATGTTAGGGAGTTTACATTTGCACCAGGTTCTGTGCCATCTGCAGGCCCTGTCAAACTCTCCCCCTTCCTTCCAATGCAATCATCATTGCTGTGAAGAGTAACCACACCTTGCCGGGCTGACCAAAGAATACCTCCTCCTCTCAGACACCTCCTTTTCTGCCTCAGTTTCCTTCCTCTTGCTGTCTCTGCAACTGAGTGGGTTTCATTTCTTATAGCCTCACACAGAGAATGGGTAACTGGTCATCCCAGTTCACCTCTAGGTGTGCCAAGGAACAGGCAGGCCACGCAAGGAAGAGGAACATGTTCCACTTATACATTTTTTGAGGTTATCCCCATTGATCCATTCCATAAAGCTATCAGAGGAAATCTTGACACCTAGTGGATCACCAAATCAGTCCACAAGCGCGGGGAGATGTGTGGGCTGACATCTTCAGGCTGTAAAAGCCACGGCCTTGGAAAGGGCTATAAGTTCTACCACACTATTGGTGGTTCTCACCACGCAACTTGGAGAAGGTGCAATATTCTCCAACTCCAATGTTATCACAGATATAAGTAACGTTTGTAAAATTTATACCTAATAAATTTAGGAAGTCATGTCTGCTTACAGCTATTATGTTTCTGTTAAAACTAGTTTGCAGATTGGTCCATGGATGCTTTGTCGGATCATGAAAGTTAGAGTGCAACAGTGTTTGAAGACTCTAAGTGATGGTGTATCTTGTTTCTAATAAGAAAAACTTATTTTGTCTTTACTTCATCTTATTAGAAAATGATATGTCAGTGTTTAAAACAGGCTTTGTGGCATGTTTTGTCTTTACTGCATCTTATTAGAAAGTGATATGTCAGTGTTTAAAACAGGCTTTGTGGCAGCTGGGCGTGGTGGTTCATGCCTGTAATCCCAGCATTTTGGGAGACCAAGGCAGGCGGATCACAAGGTTGGGAGTTCGAGACCAGCCTGGCCAACATGGTGAAACCTCATCTCTACTAAAAATACAAAAATTAGCCAGGCATGGTGGCACGTGCCTGTAATCCCAGCTACTCAGGAGGCTGAGGCAGGAGAATCGCTTGAACCCAGGAGGCAGAGCTTGCAGTGAGCAGAGATTGAGCCACTACACTCCAGCCTGGGTGACAGAGCAAGACTCTGTCTCAAAAAAAAAAATGCTTTATGGCAGGCATAATAGGTATAAAATAGGTATAAAATAAATTCTTTAAAAGAGAGGAAGAAAAGGTGGAGGAATGCAGGGATGAAACCAATGAGCCAGGCTGTTCAGTTCTGCTTGCCTTTTTGTTTGGGTCTGAGTTCCTAAATCTGCCTTTCTCCCTGTTTCCAACAGGCTGGCTCACAGGTATGGCTCAGCATCGTCCTTGCCCTGTGCCTCTGCTGCTGTCCACCAGTGAAGTGTTAGGCCACTTCCAATGCCCGTGGCCTCCACGTGTTCCGTGGCTGCAAATTCAGTCGAAGTCTTACATCAGACACAGGCCTAGAATCCCCAAACAGGTTCACAAAGCAGGAGAATATTTAGCTGTCCTGGTTTGAAGCTTTGACCCTTTGAGCTGTTCTCTTGTTAACATTCAAGTGAAACCATCCTCAGGACCATGGCCTCTGTTAGAGAAGATTGATGAAGCTGGTTCCTTTTTACTTAAGATGAGAGCAGCCCTAAGGGGTACCTTGGAAAAGATCTTCAGCCTCCTAAAGTAGTCAGTCCCCAAATCCTCCATAAGCAGGATGCATGCTCTCCAAATGCGGCTTCAAGGTACATCCTTGAGCCTGTCTTGCAAGAAACTGCCACCCTCCTAAACAGATCATCTGGCTCAGGATTGGTGAAAGGTAACTTGCCCATATGAGGAAGGATGGAGAAGGACAGGTGGAGTTTGGAATACCTATCCTCACAGGCACTCAGACCCACCCCTCTGCCCATGGCTGAGAGCTCTGACCCCCCAAGAGGGAGGTGCATCTGCCTGGGGACCACAGATGAAAAGCGGGGAGCAGGATGTGGCCACAGACAACAAAGAGTGATTACAGCACCTCCAGGCCTTCCAGGGGAGCCTGCCTGTGACAGTGGTGGCCCAGCCACAGAACTGGGGTCAGGATCTGACTCTGGTCCCTGACACCACAGCTATGAAGTGGAGGGTTGGGATGGGCATTGAGAGAAGCACTCAGGTGCAAGGAGCCATCAGCATCTCAGGCCCCAGAGCTGGAGAACAAAGTGGCACTTAATCCAGGAAAAAGCACAGGACCCATCCCTACAACCTCAGAGTCGGGTCTGTGCATGACCAGTCTTGGGTTTGTGGTTTGTTGATGCTGGGTACTCTGAGCAATGGACCAAGAACCCCCACATTGTTCCCCCACACTCACACTTCTCACTGCCACTGAGCAAAGGATCAGGATCAGGAGCTTGGACAGGGCTATGAGGGGCCAACAGAGGGAGCAGGACAAGATAATGGGTAAGTAGGGAGACTCTTGCCTTCTAATTGCAGGAGGCACACTGCCCACACACCTCTGCATGCCCACTGCCTCCCCTTGCACCCACACATGCATGCACCCTCGCCCATACCCAGAGCCACGGGACACTGCTGACCCTCTGGAGAAGAACTGATTCCATCATTGCTTTTGCCATAAGGGCCCAAGCAAGTCAGGCTCCCAAACCTGGTGAGGCTATTGTTAATGTCAGCAGAATTGCATTGGAGATGCCACCCAGCCATACCCCTAGGGCAGTGGCCTATCTCCTGTTTCACCTTGGAGCCCAACCCTGTCCCTACTCCTGAAAAGAAACTTTCCCCTTTCCCGTTTTCCCCGCAAGGCTTAGCTCATAAATAATCATTTCCTACTGCATAACCATTCGAAATGGAATCCCTGTGCTTGACTGTAGTGGGGAAAATTTGTTTAGTAAGGGGTTTTTATTACATAATATGTATGTGACATCTGGTAATAGGAACTGCATTATATTTATTGTTTTATCTCTAAGAAAATATTGAAATAAAAGGAAAATGATCAGGGCCCATTATTCTCCAATGAGAAGGAATCTCGGGGCTTCACTGGAGAGATGAAACAGAGGAAGTGAAAAGAATTCAATTCTGTAATAGTATAGCAGTCCAAAGCATTCTGCTAAACATTCAGGAGAGAAGGGGCTTCAGGGGCCCTGGAAGAAAATCAGTGTTGAAATGATGTCACTAGTTTCCATGGAGGTTTTCTTTCTATATAAGCAGGGAGAGAAAACTCAGAAACTCAGGATGCCGTTAGACTCAATGAGATAAAACTGTGTGTAGTATTTCTTTGCATCCATTGTAGTGTCCAGGGTCTAGATGAAACGACAGTCTAAATGCTACTGCTTTTTGAGAGTTCAGCTGAGCACCGTCTCCATTTATAGAACCTGTAATGTTATCTTGGTAAATGGAGAGGGTCTAGAAGGTGGTGGGTCTTTCTTGGTGCCTGGGGTCCATGCACAGAGGGGGCTTTTTCACAATAATTGTATTTCTTCTAATTCCAGAGATACCGGGAGAAATTTCCACTCATGTTTTCTTTCCCGTTCGGCCAACGCAACTTCACTGAGACCTGCCGTCTGAGCCCTGGGAACTATGTTGTGGTTGCACAGACGCGGAGAAAATCAGTGGAGTTCTTGCTCCGAATCTTCCTGAAAACACCAGACAATGACAGGTACAGAACCCTCTGGGATTCTAAATGTTTTATTCTATTTAACTTTATAAAAACGCATTGTGTCGTTATGGGCTGTGCTCTGTGTATTCGTGCAGCATGTCACTGGGGACACGCCATTGGCCCCACTCTAGAGCAGCTCACCATAAAGGGGGAGCAAGAAAGTCTGAATCAAGAACCAGACCACAAACAGGATGGGGCCATTGCCAGATGGAAATGCAAAGTGGCACTGGAGGACTGAGTGGCAAGAGGGACTGAGAGAAATGGCACTTGAGCTGGCCTTTGAAGAAAAACATAATTTAATAGCTTAAAAGGGAAGGCGATGGTGGCCATGGGAAGGTGGGTAGAAGAAAAAAGCATGAATGGTGGCAGGGAAGTGACTGTGCACAGGGCTGCTTGGAGAGTAAGTAGCATCAGCATCTATACAGGAAGGTGGCATATCGCCAGCATGTCACATGTCCTGAAATGTGGGGTAGAGCAGGGAGACAGTGAAAGATGGGCCTGAAAGAAAGAGTCCATCACGGAGGGTCTTCCATGCCAACTTGATCATTCAAGACTGCGACCAGCAAGTGCTCACCCCGCTGGGCCCCTTGTCTCCTCTTGGGCCCAAGGCAGACATTGCCATCATTATGGCAGTCTTTGCAGCTGAGCGTGGGTGAGACCTTCTAAGTCCAGGATGGCAGGCCGCCATCACACCACCAATCAGAGATGGAACCTAAGGCAGAGCCTATTTGCCATCCTGACAATGGGGGTTGCTGGAAGTATCTGGTTGTAGAAGGAGCCATTTACTAAACAGTTGAAGACCAGACCATGTCCAGCCAAAATGCTGGGCTTGTGGCCACAGTGCTGTAGCTGCTCACTTCATGTCCTGCGGTGCTGAGGGTGCCCTATTCAGGAACTTGGCATCAATATCCAGTGCCAGCTGGGTGCCCTGTATATGCAGGCCCCCTTTGAGTGGTGAGCTGGTCATCCTTGTCACACTGTCCTCTGATTTTCTAGGCACCTGAGCCGCCATTTCAACCTCAGAATGCAGGTAGGTATGCAGCAAGGTTTGGCTGACAAGCCTCATTGGCCCCATCCCATCCCCAAGAGCTTCTGTCTCCTTCTTTGTGCCTTCCGCTGCCCCCAACCAATGAAAAGAGAGACACCATGATAGGCTGATGATGGCTCAAAGGGGCGGGCGGGGTAGGGGGAGAAGACCAGACATCCAAGGCCAGGCTCCAAGCAGTCCTCTTCCTTCCACAAACTTCAGTTTTCTCATTCCCCAGAAGGCTTTTTCCAACTGCCCAATAAAGCCTCTTTCTCAGATCTTGGCAGGGGTTGTTGTGCCTTTGCTGTACCAGATGTGTGGCCTCCTTCCCCAGAAGTCTAACATTGGCTATTTTCCCTTTGATCCAGGGAAGCCCTTCAGAACATGGCTCCCAACAAAGCATTTTCAACAGATATGCTCAGCAGGTATGGTACCCCAGGGGCCTTACGTGGGAGTAGAGAAAGGGGACCTGAGGGAGGGACAGCTCTTACAGGCCCTTATTGGGATGCAGACAGGAGAAGTGACTTGATGGATTATTTTACCTGCCTTTCTTTCTGGATCATCTCCAGAACTGCTCTGGCTGCCAAGCTCGGTGGAGACATGGCGCCCCACCCAGTGTCATCTGGGTGACATCAACATGGAATGTAGAGCTTAGAAAGGGAGAGGATAATCATGGGTTGTGAGGTGTATTGCCTTCTAAATCTTTAAACAAGCAATTGGCAGTACCCCTTGAAACCTTTCCTTCTTCTACTCGGCCACCTCCCACCAACCTGGCATCGTTCCTCCCGGGAGCTAGCCAGCTTCAGAAAGCACATACAGCATCCTTGCTGCCAAGCCACCTATGTGCACACAGGATTTCCTTAATGGCTTAATAAACTGTTATAAAGAACTCCTTGACTTGTCAGAATAAAATAGCTGCCAGGGGCTCTGCACAATGGGCCTATTACCGTTAATAATTGTGTTGGTGTGGAAAGTGGACAGTGATACCGATGTGCGTCTCTACCTTGCCGCCTTGAACCAGGAAGAGGCCAAGGACAGGAAGCAGGGTAGGCCCTGCCTCTGCATTCAGAGGGTCACTGGGGCAGTGGTCACCCAGAAGCAGCTGGGCCAAAGTAGGAAAACTTAGGGAAAAAAAGAGAATGTGGCTGGAATGAGAGGCATGTGTTGCAAAGAGCAGCTGAACACAGGAACACGGACCTCCATGAAGTCAGTACCAGCCCAGGATCCAGGTCCTCTATCTGGGCTGATTCAGGAGGCACTTCACTCACTGCATGACAAGGCCGGCCAAGATGGATGTCCTCAGTCTGCAAGCTCCCAAAGGCAGGGATGATATTATATGCATTCTTTGTCCCCAACACTGATCACTGTCCTTGGCCAAGGAGGTGCTCAATCATTTCTATTGAATGAAGGCAGATCACCTCCCCCAGAGCAGATGCCTGAGTGAAGGTTAGCCCCCAAAGTGGTTAGCAGGCATAATTAGGATGCCTGAGACCAAGCTTCCTTCAGTGGCAGGTGGCAAATTCTCATACATGGCCCATACACCTGCACCTCTAAAGTAAAAATGTCTGCCATATGTGAAGATGGGACAGATTTTCTAATCAGGACTTTTCCAAACAACAGCCAAATCCCTCCTCATAGAGGCTGATTAGTGGCCCATAGGGGGCTTTTGTGGGAATTAGAATAAGACCCCAGTGTGGCACTCTGCCAGATACATGGCTGGGAAGTAGAAAAGAGACTGGATTCGAGCCCCCTTTCACTTCTCGGCCAGGCACTCTTGAGCAGGACCCACCTGGCAGTATTCTGTAATCCTGCAAGCTGTCCTCAGGGTCTGTGTCCTCCAAAGAAAGTTTAAAGCAAAATATTCCTCCATGCACTCACTGTGTCCTCTCTTCTGACCTTTTCTATCACTTTAACTAGATTTAAACTAATACAATGGTTGTCAGGCGCGGTGGCTCATGCCTGTAATCCCAGCACTTTGGGAGGCCACAGCAGGCAGATCAGGAGGTCAGGAATTCGAGACCAGCCTGGCCAGCATGGTGAAACTCTCTACTAAAAACACAAACATTAGCTGGGCATGGTAGCACATGCCTGGAGTCCCAGCTACTCGGGAGGCTGAGACAGGAGAATTGCCTCAACCCAGGAGGCAGAGGTTGTAGTGAGCCAAGATCGTGCCATTGTGCTGCAGCCTGGACGACAAAGCAAGACTCCATCTCAAAACAAACAAACAAACAAAAAAAAAAAACTAATACAATGACTTGATGCTACCACTGGTTCTTCATTCACTGTAGTAGCAGTGACAGCTCTATAACCCAGGGTCTGCCTGTGGGAAAGGAAGGATCCACTTAGACTCTGGGATGAGCTAGGTCTATCCACCAAGTAGCCAGCATTTACTGAGCACCCAGTCATTACAAGTCCCACACTAAGCTTTGGGAATCCCAAGGAATAGCTTTTGGTCATCTTGCATTGTGGTGGTCGAGGCAAACATGCAATTTTTTAGGAGATTGTTTAAGCATCCCTCACCTCCATTCCTACCCTCATCTCCTCAGACTCTTTTGGTTGGTTATGGAGTGCAGGACCCGGGGCAGGCTCTGTCCTCACGTGGGAATACGGAGGAAAAAGACATGGTCCATGCGCCAAAGCTGCTTTATAGTGGATGATTCCATGGAAATCGGAACTCCTCATTAGCATGCTGACTGCTGCTCAAAGCGAGGTGTCCTGAGTCTCTGGAAGAGAAACTTAGTTAATAGTGGGCACCCAACACCAACCCAAAGTGAGATGTGGGAGAAATGACCTGAGGACCATTTTCAGGCACTGGCAGGATGTTTTCCTCTGGAGCATCCTGAGGGGTCATCCTTCTGGGTGAGGACCCCGTCAGGATGGGCTCTGGGGTTGTTTGTGCTTCCAGTTCAAGGTGGTAAGGCCAATCCTGGGAGATGGAAGGTGCTGATTCTCAGAAGACCCCCAGGAGGCACCCTCTTCTACCTGACCAGTGCCACTCCACAGGGCCACCTGCTGATAAATCTTTCCAGCACCAGCTCCCCATGAAAATGCTTTCCCAGGGCAATACCAACATAGCATCCCCTCTACCCTTCCCAGGCTGGACGTGAGGAACAGCCACATACAGAACAGCTCCATGTCTCTGTGGAATTGTCATCAAAGACATTGCCTGTCAACCTGCTGGATGCCCCCAGTATAAAATCAAATGCAGTTAACTGTACCAGAAGTTGAGGCCAGGAAGAATTCCTCCCTCCCCAACCTCAATTGCTTCCCGCTCTTAATCCAAAGAAAACCATGATGTCTCCCTTTTTGCTTCAGTGGCTGGGAAAATTAATGCTAAGTAATGTGCTCAATGATAGCAGTTTCTCTTAGCCCACATTTCTGGTATTTTTAACTCCTATTATCACACACGTGCATACACACACATGTACACGGTAGTCATTATTTTTTCCTAAGTCTCTTCCTGGAAGCAGATGGAGAACACATCTGAAGGTCTGAGTTGATTCATTCAACAATACTTACCCTGAGGGGTTCCCAAATGCCAGGGATGGTGGGAAGGACTAAACTGCTTTCAGTCCAGTAATGGATAATGAGAGAAATGCAAGGTCACCTACACCAGGGGCCAAGCATCAGGAGTGACCAACACGACAGATGTGCAGGGGAGGGAGTCACTACTCTGGCTGGGAGCCGTCAGGTAAGGCTTCATGACGAGGGCAAGATGGGTACATTGTGGGGACTAAGTGCTTGGAAATCTGAGTGTTTTTACAGGGCAGGCAGATGTGCCTCTGAGATCCTGGAACTGATATAATGCCTGCATTTCTTCCTTATTTGGTTCAGAGGCTGGACATTGATGCCACCCAGCTTCACAGCCTTCTCAACCAGGAGCTTCTGACAGGTACGAGCAGCCCAAGGGCAAGCTGGCCCCACCCTCCTCCCTGCTGGCAACCCCTGCCCCACACCCCACTGTCAACACTTCAGTCCTTCCTGTCCTTCTCTCCTCAGGACCTCCAGGGGACATGTTCTCCTTAGATGAGTGCCGCAGCTTGGTGGCTCTGATGGAAGTATCCTTTGCGGTCATCCCTCCCATGCTCTGAGTGCCCCTCTGCTCTGTGGGCTTCCCCAGAGTCCTAATTAGGACAGTAGGGAACCCTTTTCTCACTCTTAGTATTTTCTCTTCTTTCCTGTCCCTGAGTTTCTGGGGATTCTCTACTAACTCACTAACGTGCCACAGCAACAATGATAATAGTTACCATCTATTAAGCACCTACTATGTGCTGATCAGTGTACTGGGGTGTATGTGTGTGTGTGTCCTTATAATTCTTGAAGCAACCCCTCTGATACAAAACGTATCATCTCATCATACAGTGGGAGAAACAGGAGTTCAAAGAGGTTAAGTAATTTGCCCAGATCACACAGCTAGTCAGGACTCGTGCCCACATTTGAAGTGGGAGCTTTCAGCCTCCAAAGTCTATGCGCTAACCTTATCCTAAACTGCCTTTTATGGCACCGTTGGGAACTATTTTCCCTTTCACCTGTTCCCTTCCCACTGGAGGAGTCTCCATTATTTAAATTTCTTACTCAACAAGTCCCCAGTTCAATCAAGATAACTACCACCAAAACATGGAAAACTTCCTGGTCTACACAGCAGTTGCACCCCAGCATTGTTACCATGCTGCATTTGCAGCGGGAGAGGCTGGGCAGATGCAGTTCAGGGATTCACTCCAGGCCCGTGGCTACAAGTGTAGGACCAAGAATTGAACCCCAGGTTCCTGCCCTTCCTCCTGATTTCCATTCCCCAGTGAGCCATCCTTCTCCTGTGTACCCCTCACTTGGCAGGCAGGAGAGGCTGACTCCATGAGTGTAGACCCCCAGATGCTGCCCTGCCAGCCCCTCACTCGGCAGTGAGCTGTCTCCTGAGACGCTCTGTCCCTCTCCCGCACCATTGACAAGGCTCAATTGGGACTGTGAAGCCGGCCATTGTAAAATAAGAGGGGTTTTTTGATGAAATCATAAATCAGGCCCTGTCTCTGCTGGCTGTACTTTGGAATCTGTCAGAGACACTACCCATCTCCCACAGAGGAATCCAAATGGTCCTCATAGCCCCACAGCCCAGGGTGAGTAACCCTAGGGGAGGTCACCTTTGCTGGACCCCTGCAAAGCAGACAGGTCTCTTTCAGCCTTCTTCCTACTCACTCGCTGGCTCCCCTTCCAGTTCTCAGAAGTTAATGCTTTTCCCTTCATTAGTCATCACTGAACCCATCATACAGCGCGGCCAGGGCTGGCTTTAACATGCCCACGGGATGCGTTCCCTCTATACTTATGTGCACAGGGCTCTACATGCTTGCCTGTGGCTGCTGCTTCTGGGGTTGCCATGACCCCTTCGTGCTCCTCCCCAACTTCCAGAGCCAGAGCCTCCACTCCAACTGGTGGAGGCTGTGTTCTAGACCCCTCTCTTCCCTCAGATGCAAGTGATATTGGCCTCTTTTCCTCAGGGGTTCCTTCTTCCAATTGCCCATTTTTCTTTGTGAAGCAAATCTAAGCCAGGTCCCTTTTAGACACAGCAGGAGCCAGCTGGCATGCAGCCACATCTAGGTGACAATGGACCAGCTGGCATGAGGCCACATCTAGGTGACAATGAACCAACTGTGTTGCTAGTGATGGATGGACCTGCTCCGGCTTCACTGGCAGGACGGCAGCCCCTCTGCACCTTGTACACTGACTGGTTCACGCTTAACTCAGTACCTAGCTAAAAGTGGATGGGCGGCTAGACCAAGAGGAGTATGCGCGACTGTGGAATCGCCTTGTTCACTGCCAGGTACGGGCACATTCTCTGTGACTAGCACGCTCATTCCGTCCAGTTAGCAAGGATTTACTGGGTGTCTCACCCTGCACCAGGGTTCAGGGGTATGAAAGAGGAGGAAATCTCACTCCTGCCCTCAAGGAGAGCTCGCATGTTGTTTGGGGAGATGTAGTGCAACTCTAGAAGGCAAACGCAATGCCCAGCTAGGTGGCGGAATGAGGGATGCGTTGGAGGAATGAGGGATGCGTTGGAGGTGGAAGGAGAATGCTCTCCCTGTAAGCTAAAGCTGCCCGCTAGCATCCCCCCACCCCCCGCCCCTCTACCCACTGCAACACCTGCTAGCTTATCTCATCCCCGTCCAATCCATCTGCCAGAGGATCTGTTGAAAACAGTGATGTGGCCTGAGGCCTGTGTGGCCTCCCCATTTTTCCCAGGACAAAGTCTAAACCCTCAGAGTAGCACACAAGACCCTCTAAGTGGGTCCCCATTTGGGGCCCAGGAGAAGCCCTTTCCACTCATCCCACTCTCTCCTGTAGACTCCAATACAAGTCTAAAGGAGACTCACTATTTCCTGTAAACATCACACCTGTGCCCCTTCACCCTGCCCCTCCCGTCTCTCCCCTCCCTGCACACTCAGACTGGTCAGTGCTCACCTACCCTGAGAGTCCAACCTCTACCACTCCTTCCCTGCAGAACCTTCCCTGGGGACTCTGCTGGCCCCCATGGCCCCTCTGGCCCCTAACACTTGAACCCACATCTGTCAGGGCCAGTCACACTGTGTTGTCTTATTATCTTGTACTTACAAATAACATCTCCTTATTAGGAACGCAATACCTATCAGAGTAGAAAAACAGAAAATATAGATGGGCAAAAATAAACTTAGAAAACATGATCTTGCCAACCAAAGGGAAACTATTAACACCTAGTGAACATACTTCAGAATTTTTTTTGTAATATGTATACCCACACATGCCAAATAGAAATATAATCTGTTTTTAAAAACTAATAAATGCCCATAAACACATCAAATGTCTAACCATGTCACCAAATATTTTCCTAACATGTTTAAAGGCTGGAAAAAAAAGCATTCCTGTGTGGCTACTTCATTATATATCCCCAGATCCCCAACTAGGGGCCACTTGGTTTCTCATTTCATTGCAGGGCACTGCGACGGCCTGCATGTCCACTCCCCTGGGTCCCCCAGGGCAAGGGTTCCCTCATATCCATCTTTCCCCAGCACCTCCATAGTGTCTAAAACACAGCAGGGGTTCAAAATGCTGAATAAATGACCGAAGGAATTCCAAATGAACGAGTGAATACCTGAGATAATTCTAGGTCTGTCCTTGCACTCACCAAAAGCTGAATAACGCCCCCCAAAAGCTGTCCAGCTACTATTTTGTAAAGGTAGTTGTCTCCCACGGTTGCCTCAGTCACATGCCTGTGTGTGGGTACTTTGCTTTGGAGTAGCTCCTGGGGACAGCTAGGCATAGACCCAAATTAGGGTCCTGAGTTCAGTCCTGCAGCACTTACACACCTAATCCAAAGCAAAACGTTCCCTGCCTCAGCATCAGTGTCCTCATCTGTGAAGTACGATGTTGACCAGGATTATAGGGAGAATTGAGTAGAAGTAGAAAAGGCCTGGGTAGGTGCAAGAGCCACCTCATACAAAAGTGGTATGTTCCGGGTGCCACCTTCTGCCCCCGTGCTGGGCTCCAGGATGCAATTCCAACCTGCTTTCAATATTTTCTATAGAGCATTCACTCATGTGCAAAGCACTCCCCCAAGCACTTTATAAATATTTAGTCATTTACTCCCTGCCATGAACCTATGAGGTAGGCACTGTAATTAACCCTATGCTACAGATGAGGAAACTGAGGCCTAGGAAGATTAAGTTATGGCTAAAGGTAAAACAGCTGGTAAATAATCCACGATTTAAACCCTAGCAGTTTGGTTGTAAAGCCTGAGCTCCTCTTAACCACTACGCTACGCAAACTCTCCAGAGAGCCCTATGTTCCCCTCAAAAGCAGAAAACTGCCTTATGTGTCAGGGCTCAGCCTGGGGGCACAGAAGAGGAAGGAGCATGGGTGAGGAGAAGCGGCCACAGCCCCTCAGCAGGCAGCCAGGATGGTCAGTTCACCAGGTGTGGCCACTCTGTCCTCCCAGTCCTCAGTGCTGTGACCGTGCCTTCCTCTGAGGTTTAGGGAAGCAACTTCCCAGGATGGAAAAGGAGCATCCAGGACCTTCCCCATCTTCACAGACTTCTTGCTTCTCTTCCCCTATTAGCATGTTTTCCAGAAGGTTCAGACAAGCCCTGGAGTCCTCCTGAGCTCGGACTTGTGGAAGGCCATAGAGAATACAGGTACAATGGGGACTTTGGAGCTGTGGTGTCCGGGGTCCGGGGGTGGGTGTGATGCCCACACCCGTAGTGGCAAACCTGGCACAGCAATGCCAGGCAATCAGAGAGGAGCACTGCAGATCTGGTGTCCTCCCCAGTTCACGCTGACCCTGGGGGGCCTCCAGGGCTGCAGACTCAGACATAGTTGCCCCTGTCCGAGTTCTTACGTGCCAGTCAATTTTCCCAGATGCCTTTCCTCCCCCGCACAGCTCTAATTGTGAGAAAATAGCTGCCGCGCGATTGATACCCTACCAGGAATCGAGTTCGCCTCGAAGACGCGCTTCCAGCTCAGTATCTGGGCCATCAGGGTTAAATACCCACAGGCTGGCTGATGAACGCTCTCTCTTCACATAGTTTGGGGCTAAATTAAATCAAATGGCATCTGTCTGCTTCAAGTAGGCAAAGGCTTTCAGCCCTGGGATAATGATAATAATACCTTAGGGTGCGTAAGTGCTCCATGGTTCACCAAGCACTTCTGTTAGCGTCATCTCATTTGACTGTCTGGACTACCCTGTGAACTGGGAAGGGCAGGAATCATTACCTCCACCGTCCCGATGGGGAAAATGGATCACAAAAAAAGTTGCACAAGGAAATGGTCACCTTCCTTTAATAAAATGTAAAATCACATTTTCCCAGGTTAACACCGGAAGGAGGGTCTCCATCATCCTCCCTCCCTCCCATGGCTCCTGGCCTGGAGACAGGGCAGAAAGATCAGGCTGCTGCCCCCAGCTGTAGCCCGGATCCTCCCCTTAATGCTTCATAACGTAGAGCTGGGACTCTCAAATCCGAGCTGCCTCCGAATCCCCTTCAGGGCTTGTTAAAGCCCGGATTGCTGCACCTCTGATCAGGAGGTCTGGGTGGGGCTCAGAAATTTGCATTTCTAACAAACTCCCAGGGGATGCTCATGCCCCTGGTCTGGGGACCACACTTTAAGAATCCATTAAAGATGAAATCTTTTAAAAAGACCTCACTCATGACTCCAGAATAATAAAAGAGAAAAAAGTAGAAAATTGTTCGAATTCAACTCAATAAGCCTTCAGCAGCCAGGCAGGTAAGTGAAAGGGGCGATGGAGCGCACAGTCAGAAAACAGGTGACTGAGAACGTGGCAAGCAGGAGAGGACCTGGCTTATCTAAAGGCATTCAAGTTCATGTTTTATTAACTCTGCCAGAGAAAGCATGTGTGTCTCTGGCTGCCAGAGGCTCACGGGCCACCAGGCTTGTCCCCATGATGGATGGTTTGGTTTGCAGGGTTCTACTGGCTCTCTAAATCTTGCAAAGCCTGACTGTGCGCCAGTATGTACTTGGCCCTGTGAAGTTGGTGCCTCCCTGGAGCTTATAACTAGAAGCACAGGATGACAAGGCACTGAGCTCCTGCCTGCCTGAGGCCACCTTCTGCGTTCTGCTGTCCCGCCAAGGGTCAGTCTTTTCCCTGGATGGAATTAGGACTGCATCTCCTTATGCCAGGGGCCACTCCCACCTACACTAGCGGCATCCATAAACAACCTACCTACAGTCATGGGTCGGGGGAAGGTTGTCGAGGTCATCAGCAGAGAGAAGTTTGACAGGCAGGGCTAGAAGCAACCCCCAGGTGTCCCAGCAGCTCTCCCATTACGTGGGAATGATCAGATGATTGCAAAGACTGATGTGTCCCCAGAGCAGTGTCTTCAGTATCTTCACCTGGTCTCTGACCAGACTCCAGAACTAGGTTCCTGGGGCCCAGTAACCAACGAGAAAGAGAAGACACTGAAGGGAGGGGGCCGAGTGGGAGGAGGAGTTGGTGGGAGGTTGCCGGGACCTCTGAACAGGTCTCTCAGACCCTAAGAAGCAGAGGAAACCCCCCAGCCCTAGCCTCCTCTCACTCACTCGCTCACCTGTGGCCCCAGACTTCCTCAGAGGGATCTTTGTCAGTCGTGAGCTGCTGCGTCTGGTGACCCTCAGGTACAGCGACAGCGTCGGCAGGGTCAGCTTCCCCAGCCTGGTCTGCTTCCTGATGCGGCTTGAAGCCATGGCAAGTAAGTGTCATCGAGGGGCATCCCAGAGACCTTGCCAGTGACCAGAGAACACAGGAGAGGACCGGCCACCCCTTACCCCACCCCAGGCCTGCCTGAGGCCTCAGCAGCAGGGTGGGCTGGCAGCCTGCATGAGGCACCAACCAAGGCTGCAGATGGCATGACCAGCTTCCTCTGCACCCCCCTCTCCCCTGTAGTTCCCCATCCCGGGTCTCTTTTCCTCATCACCCTGCCCAGCCCCTCTCAGGAACAAGGTTAACTGAAATCATGCTGTCCCCCTCTCCAGGTTGTGTTTATCATTGAAACCTGCTCTTCAGTTATGTAATGAAGGATTTTGGTCCTTGCTGAAGGAATTTCACACACAAGTGAATAAGTGGGTGTAGGAGGTCCCTCCCCAGGCTTCAGAAATCCAACTGTGCAGGCCGAAGTTTCCACACCTTTTAGCAGCGTGACCCTTTGGTTTTAATGAAATCTAGTGTGAAAACCCGGGCCAGAGTGGGGCGGCTGTGATTGCGGGAGAGAGGCCAGACCCCTCCCCACTCATAATCCTCTCACCACCCTGCCGTGAGGCACCGCTACAAAGCCTGCAGCTGTGAGCTGGGCAGAAAAGATTGAGGGACTAAGGCTCTGGGAGGGTAAAAAAGAAGCCCAAGGTTCAACCCACACACAGTTCTCAGTTGGTTGCACAAGGGAGGTCCCCAGATTGTATCACTGAAAGAATAACAAGCTCTCACACCCCCACAGCCTAGTGTGGATGGATGCAGGGGCAGGGAGTGCAAGGAAGCTGGGAGAGGGAGAGGCGGGTGGGAGGAGCAGGCACAGAGTCCCTCTGAGGTGGCGAGCCCTGAGTCACTCACCCTGTGCAGAGCTTGGCTGGACAGAGAAGAGGACAGGTGACAGGCACACCCCATGCAGCAGGAGGGGTTGCTTTACAGAATCACCTCCTGTGCTTCTTATGGGCCCAGGCCTGCCTCCCCTGAACTGCCTGGATTCCTCCCTCCTCAGTCAGTCAAAACCTTCCCTTCTTTTCCTAGAGACTTTCCGCAACCTCTCTAAGGATGGAAAAGGACTCTACCTGACAGAAGCGGAGGTGAGGTACCTTCCCCTCCCTGGGGCAGGCACGGTCCTAGGCTGCCTCCCCTGACTTGATTCCAGGGGGCATTTTTTTCCCTGAGGATATTGAACGGTCTGTCAAAGGCCAGCCAAGCTGTCCCCTCAACCTCCAATTACTGCCTTATATATCGCTGGCCGCCAGGCTGCTTTAGGATCTTGGCAGACAGATTTTATTTTTTTTCCAATAGCTTAATAAAGCAGAGGATTATGTGGGAGTCATAAATCCAGGAGGGAACAGAAGGACAGCCCGCTGAGCTCACTGTACATTAAACTTACTCCCATTGAGTTTTAGAGGCTCCTGACCAGCCAACTGGTAGACCTAAGATATACGTCTCACTGCCTGGTTATTCAGGGAGTAGCAGAAGATGTGCTGTGAGACAACCCCACCTTGTACCCAGCTTGGGTTGGAATTAGCTGCAAGGGGTGATGAGACTGGACTGAGGTCTTTCAAGGGAGGCGGATGGCATTTGCCCTGGTCTGTATTAAGCTAACAAGTGTAAAGAATTGTTGTAATGATGATGCTTATTTTTCAGTGGATGAACCTGGTCATGTACAACTGAAGCAAAGAGGAAAGCAGACCCCACGGCTCAGGTAAGACATGGTAGCTTTGGAGTCTTTCCCTCCTGGAAGCATGAGTCCCCCTTCTCCTCCAGGAACTGCATATAAGACTCTTTCCTTGGGACAGCCTCCCCAGGGATGACAGACCCTTACCGAAGTGAACCAAGGCTTAGCTGCTCAAGGCCCTTGAGTTTCAAGGCCAATGCTGCAGATTTCATGCCGACAATGTAGACCAATGGACCTTTATGGAAAGGCGTGGCTTGAAAGGCATGAATGAGGGTTTAGAATTCTTTACTGAAGTTCCAAAGGAAAAAAGTGATCTCTCATCACAGGAAAGGCAAGAGACATGGTGGAAATTGAACGGTGTAGAGTAACAGAAATGGTAGAAATGGTCAGGCCTGGGGGAGAGAAGAGCGGGCTCTAGCCCCAGCTGTACCGTTGTCTCACTGTGCAGCTTTAGACAGATGATGAATATCTGTAGGCATCAGTGTTTATCCCTCTAGCATGAGTGTGCTGAAGAATTAACACCCATGTCATTTCCTCTACATTCTTTTTCATGGAACAGACCCTAGAGTTATATAGTCCACACCCCAACCCTGCTGTAGCAGAAGCCCCATCAGTCCTCTAGAATCCTTTAGGACTGGCCAGCTCAAGATGTTGTAGTTCCCGTTGTTGGACATCTCCAAGTTTTAAGTATTCCTTAGCTAGAGGCAATCATCTACTTCCCTGAAACTTTCTACTCATGCTGCTGGCTCTACTCTCTGGACCACTGTAGAAAAAAATACTGGACATGCACAACCCACAAAGGAGGATACCTTTGCTGTTTTGCCCCAAAGCCCATCTTCTTTAATTATTCCTGTTGGTTTTCATCCAGACCTCCTGGTGACCATTCTCTATGTGCCAATGTACCTTTGAAGTATACAGTTCTCCACGCAGCCGACCTGTGATAATATCACCTAAAACTCGATTGTTTTTGTAAACAGTATTTAATCTCCCATTCATGTACCTTGAAGTCAAGAGACAGACACTGTCTCCATAAATAATGTTTTAGCATAAATATTTCCTGATGAACATTTGATGCTTTCTAATGATCGCAAATTAATACTGCAGAGATCATAGTTAATTTGACCCAACCATATTTCCCTGAGTTATCCTTTCACTCCTTTTTAAAAACAGAACATTTGATTATTTTCAGTTTTATTGTGCCTGTTCCAATCTGCATGATTTCTAATATCAAAAATGATTTGTCAATTGTATATTTAAGCTAATTTGATATACAGGGCCTAAAGGCTTAAACTTTCAAAACAACTGGATTCTCTCTTATTATCTTTTCTCCTGTACAGGGTCCCAGTTCTCTCTTAACTAATCTTTCCACCCTTCCTATTTTTAAAAAATGTGTCAGAAGGAAGTATAATATTAGAGGCATTGTTGTGTTTACTTCAGTTTCTTTCATTAATGCCTAGCATCACCCCCAGGAGTGCTTCCCTAGCTTCCTCATTGATCACCACCCTCTGGCATCACATCATTAAAGCACATCCCCTCACTCTTGGCTTGTGGTTTGCTTTAGAGAATTGGAGGCAGGAGGGTGAAGAAATTCTGCCTCCAAATCTACAAATCCACCTTCCTCTGTAACTATTTCCCTCCTTCTTCCTGTTAAGTTAAAGGGCACATCCCTTTAAGGACATTCTGTTTCTCATTACCCTTCACCTTCTCAAGGGCCTGATTGAATGAATTCTCTCTCTCTTCTGTCTTCTGAATACTAAACCTGTCTTTATCTTCTGGAGTCATTTAACTCCCATTTAAAAATGTGTATCTTTTAAATTTCTTTATCTCCTACCTCTTCCAGCTGAACTCCACCTCTTTCCTCTCATTACAACCAAATTTCACAGAAGAGCTCATCGTCTACACATTCTCACTTCCTACTCTCCCTGCTAACTGCTTCAGTTGAGATTTCTTAGACATCATCTTTCTCCCTGACTTTGGCATGGCCTCCCTATCTGGTTTTCCTATGTCCACTCGTATCCCTCAAATCAATTTCCTGCAGCCGGACTACACTTTTAAAAATTCAAATCCAATCATTACATTCTCCAGGCTTAAAAACCCTTCAATGTCCTCCCATTGCTCAAAGGAAAAATCTGCCATCATTAACATGGACCACAAGAGCCTGCCTCCTCTGGCCCCTGCCCACCATCTAACCACAACTCGTGCCTCTTTTTCCTGCTCTCTACTCCCACTACACCATCACACCTTTACTTCCTTCTATTTTCCATGCTTTTACCAGCCTCAGGCCTTTGGCCTTACTGTCTGCTCTGTCTTGGCTATCAGTCACCAAACTCCTGATCCTTTATGCCTTAGCCCAGTTGTTTCCCATGTTATGGGTTCCAATATGATTCACTCACACATCACCCCTCCCCAGTCATAACATTCAACACACTTGGTTGTAGCCCATTCCTTCTTTTAAAGAAATGTATTCAGATATAATTCACACATTGTACAGTTTGCTCATTTAAAGTATAGAGTTCAATGGTTTTTAGCATAGTCAGAGTTGTGCGACAATCACCACAATATGATTGTTAGAACATTTTTATCACCACAAAAAAGAAACCCCATGCCCATCTAGCATGCCCACAGCAGTTGCTTCCCAATTGTGTCCCACCCTCTAGCCGGAGGCAACCACTGATCTATCTTCCGAATCTGTAAGTTTACCTATTTTCTGGACATTTCATATGAGTGATTCACACAACATGTGGTCCTCTATGACTGGCTTCTTTCACTTAGCATAATGTTGTCAGGATTCATCCATGTTGTAGCATGTATCAGTACTTCATTCCTTTTAAGTGCTAAATAATATTTCATTGTGGCTATACCCCATTTTTTCATCTATTCCTCAGTTGATAGACATGTGGGTTGTTTCTAGTTTTGCCTATTATTAATAATCCTGCTATGAATGTTTGTGCACAGGTTTTTGGGGGGACATATGTTTTTATTTCAATTGGGTGTGTAGTTATGAGTGGAACTGCTGGATCATATGGAAATTCTATTTGTAACTTTTTGAGGAACCACCAAACTGTTCTCCAAAGCAGCTACACCATTTTACATTCCCACCATCTAGCTGCAAATGAGAATTCCAGTTTCTCCACATCCTCAGCAACCCTTGTCATTGTCTTTTATAGCAATCCTAGACAGTGTGAAGTGATATCTCACTGTGGTTTTGATTTGCATTTTCATGATGACTAATGATTTTGAGCATCTTTTCAGTGCTTATGGATTATTTATAGATCTTTGGAGAAATGTTCATTTAGTTCTTTGTCTATTTTTAAGCTGCGTTATTTATATTTTTACTACTGAGGAGTTGTAGATGTTCTTTGTATATTGTAGACACGAATTCCTTATATACGTGATTTGCAAAGGTTTTCTCCCCTTCTGCAGGTTGTCTTTGCAGTTTTTTGATACTATCGTCTGTAGCATGTGAGTCTTTAATTTTGATGGAGTCTAATTTATCTATTGTTTTCTTTTGTCACATATTTGTGGTGGTATAGCTGAGAAATCATTGCCCAACCCAAGGTCAAACTATTTATTCTGGTTTTTCTTCAAAAAGTTTTATAGTTTAGCTCTTACATTTAGGTCTTTAATCCATTTTGAGGTCATTTTTTATATGGTGTGAAATAGGGTTCTAATTTCATTCTTTTGCATTCATTCATTTGTCCCAGCACCAGTTGCTGAAAAAAAACTATTCATTCTCCTGTTTCTTTGTCTTGGAACCCTTTTCAAAAATCAGTTGAATATAAGAATTTATTTATGAACTTTCCTTTCTGTTCCATTGATTTATATGTGTATCTTATGCCAGTATCACACTGTGTTGATTGCTACAATTTTATCGTAAGTTCTGAAATCAGGAAGTGTGAGTTTTCCAACTTTATTTTACTTTTCAAGACTATTTTGGCTATTCTGGGTTCCTTGCATTTACATATAAATTTTAGAATCAACGTATCAGTTTCTGGGATTTTGATAGAGAGTACATTAAATCTGAAGGTCAATCTGGGGAATATTGCCATCTTCACAATATAAAATCTTTTGTTCCATGTGTCTCTTCATTTTTATAGATCTTCTTTAATTTTTTTGAGCAATGATTTACAGTTTTCAGTGTAGAAGTCTTACACTTTCCTTGTTAAATTTATTCCTAACTATTGTAGTTTGGGATGCAATTTTAAATAAAATTGTTAATATTATTTTCAGATTTTCATTGCAAGTGTACAGCAATAAAAATGATTTTATATTGATCTTACATCCTGCAACCTTGCTAAACTTGTTTATTAGTTCCAATATTTTAAAGAACTTCCTTAGAACTTTATATATTCAAAATCATGTAATCTGCAAGTAAAGATAGTTTTATTTTCCACTCCAATATAGAGCTTTTATTTCTTTTTCTTGCCTAATTGTCCTGGCTAGAACCTCTAATACAATGCCAAATAGAAGTGAACAAAGCAGACAACCTTGTGTTCCTAATCTTGGGAGAAAACACCCAGTTCTTTGCTATTAAATATGATGATCACTGTGCGTTTTTCATAGATACCATTTGCCAGGTTGAGGAAGTTCACTTCTATTGGTAGCTAGCTGAGTTAACACATTTTTCATTACTTGCTTGATGTCAGTATTCCCTGCTAGACGATCAGCCTGGGTATGTCTTGTTTGTTGCTATTTCCTTAGCACAAAGCGAAACACCTATCAAAGAGAAACTAGTTGGTAACTTTCTCCCAAATAACTGAAAGAAATTGTTCTTTCAGGTTCATACCTTCCTTTGTTTTGTTCTCATCCCAACATTTGTTACTATTAGTTTACACCCTAGTCTTCCTGCTTTTTTAGCTATTGTCTATTTTATTCCCCTTTGGTGTACTGAGAGGCAGATAGTTAATATTATCTTGTTATTATCTCTAACACATCATGACCCATATTATCTTATGAAGGCCTATTTTTCCCTCACTTTTTTGAAAAATTTGAAAATTTCCCTCACTTTTTTGAAAAGTTGAAAGTGTCCTGGTCACTTCAACTCTATCCAATATTCCCTTATTTTGCTATTACAAAGTTTCTTTCTTCTAGGAGTTCCAACACTCGGAGGTCAGCAAAGAGACTTTTATTGTTAGCCAGGATTCAATCCAGAGAGTCCCTCTCCTTGCTCACTTGATCCTCTCTGTTACAAAGTGTCACTGGAGCAAGCAAAGGCTTTGTCCTGAGTTAAGCGAGCTTCTCCCAGAGATGAGGGTTTTTGGAGCTCCATCACCAGTCTACATTTTTTCCAGGTCACTCCCTACAAACTGTGTCCAAGACGTCTTTTATCTGCCCTTGGACTCACTGGGCAAGTCGAGGTATACTTTCGTTGTGAGAATACTTCTGTTCTCATCTTCAACCCATCTGCTCTCCTCTGACCTAGCAGATTGGGTTATAGGTATATGCAACTGGGCTGAACTCCTCCTCCTCTCTTCCCATCAAAAATATTTCTTTTAAACGAAGTTTATGCCTTGTTGTCACATTGCAGGCAATACCTATATTAAAATATGTTAAAATATGAAGTTCATACTTGAAAGAATGCTAATACTTAGTTCATTGCTCTGTGCTTCTTGGACACTTGAGGCTGTATTGATTTTAATTGATTTCACAGTCTAGAGGTTTAATACACAGCAAATCACACCCTGCTGAGAGTTTGTCTAGCTAATGTCGTCTACATCCGTGTTGATCTACTGTCAATATGCCAGTAAAATGCCTTATTCTAACAAAATTGGTATTTATAACAATTTCTCACTGTATAAAAATACAGTTTCTTGAGGAAAGGGACACCTTCTCCTAGTCTGCAGGATTTAGGTGAAATATGACAATAGTGGCCCTGGTCTTACTGATGACCAACAACCATTTTCTGCAGGATGAGTCTGCTTCTAGCCTAGTAAATCCATCTCTCCCATCTCATTCTGTTCTTCAAAAGAAATTCTTTTTGAGAGATCTGGCTAGATGCTGGGTTGAAGACTGACACCCCAGGGCAGATGGAACTGTCTGAGTTTAAGTTAAACTCTCCTATACTTGTGAGTTGAGAGTTGTGAGTCTGGATGTGCCTCTGGTGATGTGAAAACGCTCAACACCATTGGCAAGCATACACCTGGTGGTTACCAGGCACCTTGAGATGCCAGGGTGTCCAGCCTTCTGGAGCTGGCTTTGGAAGAAAAATGTATCCAATGGGAAACCGACATGTACACTCCAAGGGAATAAACCAAGGAGAAGGAAGAGTTGGAATCCAGGTAACAGAAGATCCAACACTAGACAGAGGCAGGGAAGTCCAAGGACCAGCGCTGTGCAGCAGAACAAGAGAGTGAGCCATCCCAAGGGAAGCTGGAGGGCAGCCTTTGGGGAAAATGGGAGCAATCGTTGATCAGATTGCTTAATTATAGAAAAAATAATGTTCAGAGGGATTTTGAAATTCTGCTGGAGAGCTTTGGAAGAATTAGGATAACGACTTAAACTAAGCAGACAAAAAAATGAGGTAGTTATTAACTCCTAGAAGAATAAAGAGTTACAGAAGAAAGAAAATGTGATCCTAGAGTATTTTTTCATTCAGCAGTGAACAGTACATATATAATTGTAATAAAATAAAAATGGAATATTGATTTAACAAAAATGTGACATAAATATATTAGAAGGATGGAAGGAGGGAAGTTGTAGACATGAAAGGGGGCTAGAAGCAACCTCGCCCCATCTTCCATCATAAGAAGTCAATAGGCATTTAAAATTGACAAATCAAGAATTAACTGCATAGGCATATTACCTAGAAATACGGAGGTAAACATCAGAAGAAAGAGTTTAGGGAGGGGAATTTGGATAGAAATGGGACAAGAAGCTGCTATTTTCCTTCGTGCCTTGTAGCACTCTTTGAATTTTTAAATTATGTATCTTGGACTGAATTTTTATGAAAAAAAAATAGGCAAACTAGCAAGTAGTCTGTGAGACAAGAGAGAAGGAGGGAGGCAGGGAAGAAGAGTTGAGGCCTCTTTACCCCCTGGGTAGGGCAGCTGACTGATCATTGTAGAAAACGTGTCTATGCACGAATGTCACTTTAATCCAAACCCCCTGCACTTGAGAAAAACCACTCTCCTGAAGAAGTCCAAAGCCAACCATCTGGAGCTTGCATGGGACAGAGTTCAGGGCTGTTGTTACCATAGCAGCCCCCAGCCTCAGCCCTTCCAACCTGCCTGGAGATGGGAGGAACATCTCTTCCCCAAGTTTCCCTCCACTCCAGCGCCAGCGCTCGAGGTGCTAAAATGGGCTATGATATGAACTCAAGCTTGGGGCAGGACAGGTGCGGGGGTGCCCTTTAAGCAATTTTGAAGAATGGAGTAGGAACATCCATTAAGGGGCCATGGGCATGTTGGGGTCTGTCAGCCTTGCCAGCAGGAAGCGCCAGTGCTTCCTCTACTGTGGAATGATCCAGAACAGCATCTTTGGAATGGGGCCCCTCTTCTGTGGTCACTCAAAGGAAGAAGTTTCTTTACTCACCCTTGGCCTCCATGTCTTTCTCTAGGACAAGCTCCCAGTGATCACTCAAGAATCTCTCATTCTAAGAGGCTGTTCTGCCCACTGTGGTTGTGATACATCTAAACTGGCCCTGTGTGAAACGGAGTCCAAGCTGTCTTCCAACAGCCTGGGTTCGGTCCTTGGCTGGCCCAGGCCCTGGTAAGCCTGTGGCCACCGAGCAGCTTATCTGAGCACTTTGGGATGTGCTCAGCCTACATTGCCCTGGAAAATGAAGCAGGAGATGTCTCCCTGTGGGAAAGGAGAAGAGAAGTTGCCTCTGAGTCCCCTGTCACCAGTTGGATTCACTTCTTGGAAGAGCCAAAATGAGCCAGTTTGCCCACCCTCGGGTGCTATGGGTGACACAGGAGCTGTCCACTGGGTGTTTGCAGAATAATTACACTATGTTATGTCTGAATCCTGATGATTTCACAGCTAAATGGCAAAAATAAAACATGTTTCCCATAAAGGTCGCATTCAAGTTCTGTCTCAAAAATACATTTGGAAAAGAGGAAAGGTACCCAGCAAGGCAGATGTTTCCCTCTCTCCCTCCTCATCCATGGGGTGGTCACCGGGTGTCTCAAAAAGGCAAGGCCCACAGAGGATGGAAGATATTCCACAGCATAACTGGGTCAGACCCCACTAGAAAGAATTTGCAGTTGGAAAGCTCATTTCTGGATGCATCAACCCAGTAGGGGAATTGTTGCAAATGGGTGTGTCAAAAGGACAGGAAGGTGGGAAGCTTGCTGAGTGTGCCTTTCTGAGTGGCACGGTCAGAGGACAGGATGGTGTGGGCAGGGCTGCATCATCACACACAAACCCACGCCAGGAGCAAGGGCAGTGCTCGGCAGTGATTGCATGCTGTATACAAGTACCAAACACGCAGCCAAGTGACCTCATCCACAGGGACTATTGTAAAGCCTTCACAGTCATTTCAAGTAGAATAGCTGCCTGCTTAAGGAGTTGAGCTCCTCTTGCTAATGCTTTTGAATAGCGAGAGGGTCAGACACACAGCAAAGTTTGGGACAGGTCACTTTGCCTCCCAGTCCCCTGCTTGGTTAGCCAGGATAGATGCCCATGTTGTGAGCATGGACTTTGGAGTTAAAGCTAATGTCTAAAGATCCTGAATCCTGGGCTGTCAGACTGCCCTGCTACATAAGATTTTCTGCACGCAAAAAAACTGGGACTGGCAGGTCAACAGAGACTCTGATAAGTGGGAAAATCCAGAAGAATGAATAAGCCATTTCCTGCAGGATTCAAAGATGACCTTCACCCAGGCATCCAGGTAGAAAGTCTAACCCACCTGCACAGTTTGTTGCCACAACCACATGTCATCCCAAGCTCCTTTTGGGCCTCCTTGCATCCTGAAGGACAAGCAGAAATGGACGATTCTGCAGGCCTAGGGTCGGTGGCGAGCAGCCCCGGGCATCTGTACAGGCTAGACTGGTGTCCTCAGGATGCAGGGAAATTTCCTCCCTCATAGGGCTTTGCTCAGGGACCAGTCATTAATTTTCTCTTTAAACTAACAGAATTTAAAGGGGCAGGGTCCTCAATTGCTTGATTGAATAACTGACTCTCCCTGTCATGCTGGGGCTCCAGAAGGCTCAGAAAGGCTCCAGGTGGCCATGGTAGAGGGGCCCTGGCTTCCAGTCTCCCCAGGAAAGGGCAGGGCCTTGATCCTTAGCCCCAGCACAGGGCAGACCAGCCAGTTCACCCCGAGGCTGCACCTCCTCGGGACTCCCCATGTCCTTCAGCCAGGGTTGAGAAAGGGCTCCAGAACAGGGTGGGCTTGACAGGCTGATGATCTCAGACAAACCCTGGCCCTGCCAGCCTCTTACCCATGGGTCCTGGGATGGGTTGCTTTGTCTCTGCAAGATGAGGAGGTGGGCAAGGACCATGGCTGGTGCCCAGATGGAGGGGCGGGATGCCTCACGGAGCAAATGACAAAGGCTCAAGCACAAATCCCACCTGCCCCCCAGGCTCCCTAGAGCTTCTGCCGCTACAGCCACCCTATGATGGAAGCAAGGTGTCCAGGCTCTTGTCCATTTTACAGATGAGATCCCTGAGGCCTCGAGAAGAGGTGGCCATGCCATTAGAAGTGGCAGATACAATGTGCCTCTGGGATACATTTAAAGCAGTGTATAGAGGGAAATTTATAGCACTAAATGCCCACAAGAGAAAGCAGGAAAGATCTAAAATTGACACCCTAACATCACCATTAAAAGAACTAGAGAAGCAAGAGCAAACACATTCAAAAGGTAGCAGAAGGCAAGACATAACTAAGATCAGAGCAGAACTGAAGGAGATAGAGACACAAAAAACCCTTCAAAAAATCAATGAATCCAGGAGCTGGTTTTTTGAAAAGATCAACAAAACTGATAGACTGCTAGCAAAACTAATAAAGAAGAAGAGAGAGAAGAATCAAATAGACGTAATAAAAAATGATAAA
>NW_016814242.1:111362-171949 GCF_001698545.2 Rhinopithecus bieti
GAGAGGATGTGGAGAAATAGGAACACTTTTACACTGTTGGTGGGACTGTAAACTAGTTCAACCATTGTGGAAGACAGTGTGGTGATTCCTCAAGGATCTAGAACTAGAAATACCATTTGACCCAGCCATCCCATTACTGGGCATATACCCAAAGGATTATAAATCATGCTGCTATAAAGACACATGTACACATATGTTTATTGCAGCACTATTCACAATCGCAAAGACTTGGAACCAACCTAAATGTCCACCAGTGATAGACTGGATTAAGAAAATGTGGCACATATACACCATGGCATACTATACAGCCATAAAAAAGGATGAGTTCATGTCCTTTGTAGGGACATGGATGCAGCTGGAAACCATCATTCTCAGCAAACTCTCACAAGGACAGAAAACCAAACACCGCATGTTCTCACTCATAGGTGGGAACTGAACAATGAGAACATTTGGACACAGGGTGGGGAACATCACACATTGGGGCCTGTCGTAGGGTGGGGGAAGGGGGGAGGAATAGCATTAGGAGAAATACCTAATGTACATGACGAGTTAACGGGTGCAGCACACCAACATGGCACATATATACATATGTAACAAACCTGCACATTGTGCACATGTACCCTAGAACTTAAAGTATAAAAAAAAAAAGTGGCAGATACAAGATTGAAGCATAAGTCCCCTGATTCAGTGATTGTGGCCTCTGCAGCAACTAGGCTTTAGGCTGGTCCCCAGTGGAGCAGAGGAAAGGACTGGCAGGCTTCCCTGGAGCTAGCAGTTACCCCAGTGAGGTAGCCATCTGATAGCACGTGTGCACACACATGCTCACTCCAGGGCAGCTGGGTTCCAGACAGCAGCTACGTGTGCATAGCCAGAGGTTTGGGGGCTAGGGGGCAGAGGTGTGACTTTAGCTTGGCTTTTCCCTGGGACAGAAGTGGATCTTTTGCCCCCCCTTGATTCTCAGCATCTCCAGACCCAAAGAAGATGAAGGCAGGATTTACAGTAGGAAGTCACAGGGGACTTATCATACCTGGGCTTTCTCCCTGCTCCCAACCCCCTAGGATAGAATCCATAAGGGGCCTCACTATAGGCAACTAAATTTATGGAGAGATTTTCCAACTTTAAAAAGCATTCAGTTCACCTATGTTTTCAATCAAGAACTAAGACAATATAACACCTAAAATTCAACATTTAGAACTTGTAATTCTATTTAACAACCAGTTAGGAGGAAGGGATGGGAATAAGAAAGGGGAGAGAATACGGACTAGAGAAAGAGTTTAAATGGTGAGGAAGGAAAAGAGTGTATCAGCCAGGTCTAGCCAGGAAAAAAAAAAAAAAAAAAAAACACTCAAGGTATTTCAAGAAGGAAGGGATCTAGTCTAAGGAATGAGGCACTTACAAAGCTGTTGGATTGGATAAAGGAGCAAAGGCCAGGAAGGTCACCGCTAACTCCCAGGCTCACCACTAGCCTTAAGAGAACCAAGAAGCTGCTACTGCTACCCAAGCCAGACACTACAGGGAGCTGCCAGTAATGCTCCTGAACTCCTGCAGCCTAATGCCAGTGACTTGCAAGACAAAACCTCACATCTGCTGAAACACACCCGACTGCACACCCTGCTGGAGGCAGAATCATATGCCTTCTGCCTCTCTTCTGCCTTCCAAACGTCACCCACATGCATCTCGCCAGTGGGACTTAAAATGTACCTGGATCTGTCCTGGCAAGGGTATTTCTCAGGCTTCCAGTCCCTGCCAAATAGGAGAGAATATAGAAAAAGGTGTAAAAGCTGCCAGGTGCCAAGAGACAACAGCCAGCACAGAGAGAAGAGGGAAATGGAAGGAGAGAGAGAAAGATGAAAAGATGGAGATGGGGACCTGAGGGAGGGAGGAAACTTTAGACAGATAAGGAACAGATAGATGAGGCATGGCCCGGAGCGATACAGACAACTTAGATGGGAGAGACAGACGATATGACAGAAATAGGAAGATTAAAACAGAAGGAAGAAGACTGGGGCCACAGGTGCTGCTGGGAGTATTGGAGATAGAGCCCAGCCACGTGAAATCCATTCCCAGTGGAAATGTTGAGTTGCCCAAAGCTCATCAGAGTTGTTTAACTCTGTTCATCTCAGACTTCTGGGGCTATGAGTTTCAACATTTATGTATGTAGGAATCGCCTTGAGTAGCTTGTTTACAATTTTTTCTGAGATCCTAATCCAGGTCTGGGACTGGCCCTGGGGATCTGTGATTTTTAAAGCCCCCAGCTGACGCACATGGTCCTTGGGTGACATTTCTGGAACCACTGCTTTTGCAACTTGGCTGAATGGTGGCAATTCTCTAGAGTGCAGCAACCAGGGTGACTGTGAGATCCCTAATGAATGCAAGCTTAAGGCCTACTTTGTTCAGAGGCTTCTTACCCGTCCCACCCCAACCACACTCTGCTCCCTGGGATGTCACCAAGATCCCTTTCTACTACCTCCCAGTTCCCAGAGAACTGATGTCCTTGTTGATTTTTACCTCTAAACAAGCTAATTAAGCAATAATCTTAAAATAATCCATCACTCTGACAAGGTTGTTGATTAACAATTCCCCAGCCAAGCCAAAGTGCTTAATATCTCAGCAGAATGGTCAATAATGAGTACAGCAGTGGCACCTGGCTGCGGTAAAGCAGGTGATAGCTGTATCTGAGAAGACGGGTGCAGAATGGGTAATGGGTGCGACCTTGCCGCCTGGTGGAGGACAGAGGAGGGGAGGGTGGACGGGCTCAGGACTGCACAGATGGGACATCTCTAACCAGACTCTAGACTATCCTTTCTGAGGCCACCAAATGCCCTCAGAGGGCTTCTAAATCTCGGAGAAACTCTGGATCATAGGAGAAGGGTCATGTGAAAAGTGGTTAGACGCATGGACAATTTTGTTTTTGTTTTGTTTTTGTCTTCCGAGACAGAGTTTTGCTCTCATTGCCCAGGCTGGCGTACAGTGGCGTGATCTCAGCTCACTGCAACCTCCACCTCCCAGGTTCAAGTGATTCTCCTGCCTCAGCCTCCCGAGTAGCTGGGATTACAGGTGCCTGCCACCACGCCTGGCTAAGTTTTGTATTTTTAGTGGAGACGGGGGTTTCACCATGTTGGCCAGGCTAGTCTCGAACTCCCGACCGCAGGTGATCCGCCCGCCTCGGCCTCCCACAGTGCTGGGATTACAGGCATGAGCCACCGCGCCAGGCCGACATGGAAAATTTTGCAGTTGTGTCAGCGATATACCTACTCAAGTTAGAGAAGAGACAGGCAAAACGATAAAATGACTGCCTTTGAGAGAACAGTGTTAAGTCCAGGCTAATGTATCTTTCTCTTTTCTACACTTAAACACTCTTATTTTAAACACCTCTCTGTTCCCTTAAAAAACATTTTCTTTCTTCCGCCTTGGAGGATAGGCTCTTTGACCAAGTGGAATGTGATAAAACACTGTCCCCTGATGGTCAGAATTGTTGCACCTTCAAATCCTCCACAGTCCGAAGATTCCTGCCCATTCAATCAATATCCAGTGTGGGCCACAGAAGGTGGAGCCTCCAGGCAGCCCAGCTGGAGCACGCACCATCCAAGCTGCCACAGCTATGGAATTGCTCCATCATCTTCACCTGACTTCATCTTGGTCTGAATCCTATTCTCACTTTTGCTGTTGTTTGCATAAAGATTGGATGAGCTTGACAAGTACTCTGGACCAAAAGGAAGGAAACTGGCCCCACCTGTGATCTCTGGTCACTGACCTGCCATGTCATGCCTCTTTAAGAGTTCCCAATTCCTTTCAACCACAAAGTCAGGCCCTCCCTATGGCTAAGTTGGCAACATTAACCCACAGTGTGAGTAGGGCAGGGCCTGGGTTATAATCTCAGTCTTGCAACTGCCTCTCTGACCTTAGTCAGATTCTCCAATTGGTTTTGCCTGTTCCCTAAATTCTTTCCTTCTAACTCCCTTGTTCTCTGAGACTCTGCCATGGTTTATGCCTAAAGGGCTTTCCTAGAGCCCAGTTCTCCCATTTCCCAGCCTTACACATAAAATCAATTTCGCCTCTGTTAGAGCCATTGCAACTTCACCACCCATGTATTGAGCCTGTAGTAAGTGCTCAATAGATGTTAAGGGAGAGAATGAATGAGCACATGTGGTGTAAAGATAGGCACCCCGGGGAGTGGACAGAGCACTGGGTGAGGACTCTGGAGTCTAAGGTTCAAGTCCCAGTTCTGCTTCCATCCAGCTGTGTGCCCCAGGGAAATGGCCCTTCTCTTCTGGGCTTCCTTCTCCAAAAATGAAGGGGCTGGACTTGCAGATTTCTAAGGTTCCTTCCACGTCACAAACGTGGGGATCCAGCTCCTAACAGATTCTACTCCGCAATCAGCAGCAAGGGGCAGCAATTAACAGCCAGAAAAAAAAAGAGCCCCTCCAATTCAGCAACAGCAGCTCTGCTGAGACCCGTGCTCTCCAGGGCAGTAAGTCAAAACAGTCCTCTCCTTCCTCAGCCTGGGAGTGGCTGCTTCTCTTATGATGCTTGTGACAATGAAAATTAAAAACCTTTTCACCCACCTGAGGTTGGCGGTTAAGCTAGCATTCACATTGCTTTGGGGAGGTAAAAAAAAAAAAAAAAAAAAAAAAAANTCTGCTAGCTTCAGACTTCTCTTCTGCGGGATTGTCGCTTCTCTCAACTTTCACATAATTGAAGAGAGTTAGGCACTTGTTTTGGATTAGGCTTTGGCTTACGAAAATGTTACAGCTGATTTACTCTTCCCTTCACACCACAAAACACTTTTCCATATCAGCAATAAGGCTGTTTTGCTTTCTTATCTAAGGTGTGTTCATTTCCTTCCAGAACTTTTCCTTTGTATTCACGCTTTGGCAAAATGTTTTGCACAAGAGTCCTAGAATTTAACCTCTCTGTTTTTGACATGTCTTCTTAACTGAGCTTAATCATTTCAAGCTTTTGATTTAATGTGAGACACTTGAAACTCTTCCTTCACTTGAACACGTAGAGACCAATGTAGGGTTATTACTTGGCCTAATTTCAATATATTTCAGGAAATAGAGATACCTGAAGAGAGGGAGAGAGATGGGGAAATGGCTGGTCAGTGGAGCAGTCAGAATACATACAACATTGGTTAACCTTGACGTCTTAACATGGGTGCAGTTTATGGCACTCCAAAATAATTACAATATTAACATCAAGATCACTGATCACATATCATCAAAGCAGATATATTAATAATATGCAGTTTAAAATATTACAAGAATGATCAAAATGTGACACACAGACACTAAACCAGCAAATGCTGTTGGAAAAAAAAATAGCATATATAGACTTGCTCGAAGTAGGCTTGCCAAAAATCTTAATTTTTAAAAAGCACAGTATCTGCAAAGAACAATAAAGCAAAGTGCAATAAAGCAAGATATCACTGTATATCCCTTATGTGCAGCTATCACTATATATCCAGTATATAATAGGTAATATTTAGGGCTATAGAACTCAGTCATTGAGTGAAGGAGCCATAAACAATATCAACAAATGGGTGTGGCTTTGTTTTAATAAAACCATTTATAAAATCAGACTGTGAGGTATGTATACAAATATGTGTCACTTATATATCACCTATTATAAGATAGCATTATTTTAGGCACTGTGGATGTAGCAATAACAATTTTAGATGGTGATTAGTGATATAATTACTGTTTTATGTGGAAGACTGGAAAGTGGTTGCCATTTTCAACCAGTTGGCCATGAAAGAACTCACTGAAAAGGTGACATTTTACCAAAATCTAGCAAAATAAAGACAATCAGTCTGTCTATGGGAATCTAGGATACAGGCAGAGGAAAGGGAGGTAAGGAGATCCTAAGGCATGAGTATGGTTGCAGTATCATTGGAAGAACAGGAATGCCAGCATGGTTGGGGTTTAGAGAGTGAGGGGGTATGGAGATGCAATTATCAGGAGCCATAATGGACATTTGATTGCTTCTTGCATGTATATTTCAGACATGTGCTTCTTTTCTCTTACCTTGTTACACTGGCAGATATGCGTTACGATTCTTTCACATTGATCTCCCATGTACGTGACAAACACATTTGCTTTTGTTTATCTGCTAACCCAGCACTTTGCCAAGTATTTAATAATTCGTTATCAAAAGCTCACAAACATGCAAGATATCCTGTGACCGCTGTTTTTATATTATTATACATACACTATTTATGTGTGTGTGTGTATATATATATATATATATATATATATTTATGAAGTAGTAAAAGGTGTTAACTTCTAAAAGGGGCAAAAGAAGACTCTAAGGAATACAGGAATAGTAAGTGCAGGCAGCAGCTGCTACCTCTAGGGCTGGGAAGGTTACCCAGAGAAAGAGGTGAGAGCGTGGATAAGAGTCCCACCTTGAGGGAGACAGTGTGGCTGCAGACCACTGGGCAGTGGAGAAGGTCCGGGGTGCCAGTGAACTGGAGCTGGAGTACAAGAGCTTCCTCTGCTGGATGCTGGAGAAAATCACTGGAGAAAGCACCATTAGATTTCCCCCTGCTGGGACAATCACACTGTGGGAGAAAAAAGGCATACTAGAGCCAAGAGGAGGAGTTGGTCCTCTGCTGTGCCTTGCAGTTTCCCTCTAGCACCCTCTACTGACACAATGTAACATTGCAACAGCTGACGAAAGAAATATTAACAGGGTCCAGCTCCAGTATTACAAAGTAGGGCAAAGAGGAGTGGATTTGCAGTTGAGAGGCAATACATTGACAACAGGCACACCTACTTTGCGCCAAGCCCCATGTTATGCATTTCCAGCACGAATCTCCTTTAATCCCATTGATAATTCTTTGAAATAAATATGATTCCCATTTTAATGTTGAGAAAACACTAAAAACTAGGAGAAGTAATCTGAGAAAAATATGCAGCTAGTATTACTTTAAAATATGCAGTGGGGCTGAGCTGATGGTTTCACTGATGGGTGTGTGACTCTAGAGTATGTGTTTCTGGCCGGGCCCGGTGGCTCACGCCTGAAATCCCAGCACTTGGGGAGGCCAAGGCAGGCAGATCACCTGAGGTCAGGAGTTTGAGACCAGCCTGGCCAACATGATGAAACCCCATCTCCACTAAAAATACAAAAGTTAGCTGGGCATGGTGGCAGGCACCTGTAATCCCAGCTACTTGGGAGGCTAAGGCAGGAGAATCACTTGAATCCAGGAGGTGGAGGTTGCAGTGAGCAGATATCATGCCACTGTACTCCAGCCTGGGCAATACAGTGAGACTGTCAAAAAAAAAAAAAAAAAAAAGAGTAAAGAGTATGTGTTTCTACATCAAGCTAGCAGTACCTGTCACTGTAAAGGGTTAAGGACAGTAAAATTTTGTTCTCCCTCTCTCAACTTCTTTTCTATTAAATCACATAAGCCTTCCCAGCATTGGTTCTTGGACTCTGCCTTGGACAGGCAGTGAGGCAGATGTCCTGTAGGTGTCCTGAGGTCATGATTCTCAAGCCAAAATCACTGGGAAAGTTGGTGAAAATACTTTCCTGGGCCTACCTCTGCAGAGTCCAATTTAGTAGATTTAGGGGGACTTAGACTCTGCATTTAATAAACTCCCCAGAGGACTCTAGTATACTGCAAGAGAAGAGCACCAATCTCCACTGGGCTAGGAGTGGAAAGTGAGGAGCTGCTGAGCCTTTGATGGGTGGAGGAGGGGCTTCATGCTAACAAGCTCTCTTGGCCCCAGTGCCCCATGGGAAGGTCAATATTGTACCTGGTTTTCCAAATGAAAATCAAATAAGGCACATGGATCTGCTTTATGGGTGATAAAGTTGCAATGGCTGTAACAGAGGCGAAACTGATTCATATTTGTCAGACTGGGAAATGGGAGAACTAGGCTTCAGGACCCCTTGGCCTCTTGCCTGGCAGCCCCTGTAGGCATATTTTGGGACAGGAGGTATTTCAGAGTGAGAGCATGCCAGAGGTAACTTCACTTAGCTCAGAATGGGAGCCACCAGCTTTTGAGTACCTGTCATGTGACAGGAATTAGGCTCCATTATCTCCAGCCCTTAAACCCCCTAACAAGGATTAATACCAGAATGGTCAGATGAGGAAATGGAGGGTCTTGCCCCAGGCCATGAAGACACAAGGGGCAGAGCGCGGGTTAGTTGTACTCCAAAGCCATGTTCTTTCCATTGGCCCACACAGCCCTAGGAGAGGATGACAGCTCCTGGCCCAGGCTTGCCTGCTCAAAGGAGAGCCAGTCGCAAGAGGGGCTAAGAATCTGCTGCCCTGGGCTGGGGAGGGCTACTTTAGCACCACCTGCCAGGAGGGCCTAGAAGTCTAGAGATGAGAGTGAGAGAGATTGACAGGAAACCTGGATGGTGCCTTTGTAAGGTACAGTGATCCATCTCAATAATAACTATCACCCCATCAATATTAAAATATCTGATCAGCCTTCACGAGTCACTGTAGGAATGGCCAGCTGTAAACTCACGTCTAGAAAAGGGGAAAAATCAGAAATGTCTCAAGTGCCAGCCTGTTTAGTCCTATAAACTCTTCCATGCCATGCTGCCCAATCAGTGCAATAAGCAGAAAACTCGGTGAGCGTGAGCTGACTCCAGGCCAAAACGTGCTCAGATGCGTCTGTGACTCCACGAGGCTACAAGCACCTCAAGAGCAGCAGCTCCGCCTTGCCCGGGGTGATCTCCAGGGGCCAGCTTGCGCCTGTTGCCTGGCGAGCCCTCAATAGGAAGCTGTGTGGCCTGTCCAAAAATATGCCTAAAGGAGCTGCCAGGCAAGAGGCCAGGAGGTCCTGAAGCCTAGTTCTCCCGTTTCCCAACCTGACAAATATGAATCAATTTTACCTCTGTTGGAGCCATTGCAACTTCATCACTCATAAAGCAGACCCATTTTCATTGGGGAAACCAGGTACAATGTTGATATCTCCATGGGGTGCTGGGGCCAAGAGAGCTTGTTAGCATGAAGCCCCTCCTCCATTAAAGGCTCCATCGCTGCCACCTACCTCCTGGCGGTTCAACCATGGCCCTAACCTCTGGGCCTAGCTGCTGTCCTGTGTCAAGTGGGCATTTAAAAATACTACCACTTGCCCAAACCCACAGAATATACGTCACCAAGAGTGAAGGAAAACCTCCGGGCTGCAAGCGATCATGCTCTGCAGAGACTCATTGATTGTGTCACACGTGCCGCTCTGGTGTGGGATGCTGGCCGCAGGGAGGCTGTGCATATGTGGGGGCAGAGGGTCTACAGGAACTCGCTGTACTTTCTGCTCAGCCTTGCTGTGAACCTAAACCCGCTTTGAAAAAAATCAAGTGTATTTAAAAGGCAGGGAGTTGGGAATACTGCCTCTTGAGGTTGCTGTGAGAATTGAATAAGATAACGTTGTTGATGCACCCTGCGTGGTCTTTGGTGCACAGTGGGGTCCATGGTAGCCGAATGAGGGGCTATTACCATCATGAGACCCAGGAGGAGGCTGAGGACAGTGACAGATGCTCACCTCTAGCACATCTCATCTCCTACCGGGAGCCCTCCAGGGTGGGGACAGGTGAAAGAATTGAGGACCAGATGATCTTGCTAGTACTCAGGAGATAGGGCAGCAAAGATGACTCAAGAGAGAATAACACGGCCATGCCTAGGATCAGCCCCTCCCTCCCTCTCTAGCAGGCAGATCTTCTCAGAGTCAACACAAGGAATGGGAGAGGACTTGGCTATTTGGCAAAAGAGGGCACAAATCTGGCTGCGCTACGCCCTGGTTCTCAAGTCCTCGCTTGCTCCACAATGACCTCGCCGGGCACACTGGCCTCTCCTCCCACTGGGTGGACACTGCAGCCATTATGGGTACCATTCAGCCGAGCAGGAAGAGAACAGGCTGGTGTCTGCAGACCTGCATTTCAGGCCCAATTCTGTGGCTGCGTGACTTTGAGAACATCTCTCTCCTCTCTGTGCCTCCGTTTCCCCAGGCAAGTTTTTCTCCCTTCTTTCACTGAATACATTGCTGAGTGCTATCCTTGAGCCAGATAATCCCTGAGGGTCCTTTCAATGTGATATGATTTTTAAAATAATGCTTTTTGTCTTGTTTTGTTTTTGAGACGTAGTCTTGCTCTGTCACCTAGGCTGGAGTACAGTGTCTCCATCTCGGCTCACTGCAAGCTCCGCCTCCCGGGTTCACGCCATTCTCCTGCCTCAGCCTCCCGAGGAGCTGGGACTATAGGCGTCCGCCACCACGCCTGGCTAATTTTTTGTATTTTTAGTAGAGACAGGGTTTCACCGTGTTAGCCAGGATAGTCTCGATCTCCTGACCTTGTGATCCGCCCGCCTCAGCCTCCCAAAGTGCCGGGATTACAGGCGTGAGCCACTGCACCCGGCTAAAATAATGTATTTTAAATGCATTGGAGAAATATAAAACATGCAGACACAAAATATACAGATAAAAATGGAAATGTTTTCTTAATCACGGGAGATGGCACTTTTCCTCCTGAGTTCTGCCTTCGAATCTACATTTCTGTAGACTTTGTGAACATGAATCCTTGCTTGGAAAGTTCCTGGATAGCTTTGAAGTCTGCAAGGCTGTGATCTTGCCCTCAGGATCTGGCTGGTGTTGGTCAATCGCCTGTCTCCTTGCAAAAGGAGGGTAATGTGAAGCCAGAACAAACATGGATACTTCCTGGACCACAGCTCTTGAGTTCCCTTGAAGTTCCCTCCACAGCCACACCTGTTCTCACTGCCAGACCCGTTCCCTGGCCCAGAGCCTGTAGAGGAACCAGATCTCTGGGGGAGGCACAGGATGTGTATGAGCTTTGAACATGTATGAGCTTTGGCTTCAAACAGATATAATTTCAATCTTAGCTCTGCCAGTGATTTGCTGTGTGACCTTGGAAGTAAGTACCATTTCTGAACCTTGTTGTCCTGTATCTATTTAGCAGAGAGAGTAAATCTCTACCTGACAGGGTCTTTGTATAAAATGACACAGGTCATGTCTCTAGCCACGTAAATAGCTGAATCACTTTATTTAATGAGATAGTAAGAATCTTGTCCTTAGATGAGATAAACCATATAAAGTGTTAGGTCAGTGCCTAGGTAAGAACTCGCCTCTAATGGCTACTATCATCATCATCATGTTGCTCATTTTCATCACCATCTCAATCATTTTATTGCCTTCCCTGTGACCTCCAGGTGGCAGCATGGGGCCGTGGAATCACAGCGCTCCTCCTCGGCTGTCACTTCAAAACTGTGAGCGGGCAGGACCCTTGGGTGACACTCCTTGGGTGACACTAACCTGAGCTGTCACCATGCTAGCCAAGTGGGGAGCACTTAAACCCCTTATTTTCATCCTTAGGACCTTCTGCAGGAAGCAGTTATCCACATCGTATGTGGATGAAAGGTGGGCTCGGGTGGGAGGAGCCACTAGGGGGCGTGGAGCCAGGAATCAGAGCCAGTCTCCGCTGCCTGCCGGCTGGGGCACTTGCCCACTATGCTGGAGCCTCCGAGTGGGTTCCAGCATCTCACCTGGCAGGTAGTGAAGTGAGGCCAAGAAGCGAGGGGACTAGCCCCAGGATCGGGCCCCTAGGAAGGGCTCCTTCCCACAGAGCCCAGTCTCCGGGAGTGGCCCGTCAGCCACCGCCCCAGCCCTGGCTTGAGGCTCTGCCTGGGCTCCCTGGAGGGTCTTGGCAACCTCAGGGAAGCATCCCATGACTCCTCTCTTTCTGCCTTGCCCAATGGGACCTCTTCTGATCTCCAAGTAATCTTTGCTACCAGGAGCCAAAGTGATTTGTGGAAACTTCCTCCAAATCCCCAGCTAATCCTCTTCTTTCAGCGAAGTCCTTTAGCAATCACATTTGCTGCTTGGTGGCCTCTAATCCCCTTATTCCCAAATGTCCTGGGGAGGCACATGTACAGATGTGTGTCCCTGCTGGGGCCTCTTAAGCTGGTCCAGGCCAGAGCAGCATGTCTGTGACCACCAGCTTGTCCCACTCAACTTCGATCTGCGTTCCTCCCTCCTAGGGGTCTCGCTTTAAAGTTGGCCAGGGAGAGGCCTTAGGTCTGTGCCCAGTGGTCTCTGGATAGGACTTGCTGGCCATCAGCTGAGAAGCCCCAGTCCCCTGGCCTCTCCACGCTGATTGACTCTCAGAGGGATCCTCATGTTTGAAGTTAGGGCCTCAGTTTCCTCCTCTCTTAAACAGGGATAATATTAGTTGTACTTCGAAGGCATGCAATGAGGAGTTACCAAGGTAATGTATCCAGTGAGGTTAAAGAAATCAGAATCAGTTAGCTATGGTTACCTAGAGTATCTGCCTGCCACCCCCACGCCTCAAGGACTCCGATCTCTCCTACCTCTAAAGGGGTGGGTCCTGGGGGACGCAGATGCACACGAAGGCTGAGAGATGCGATATGGGGCAGTTATTCAGCAAGCTGAGCCCACTGTGGGCTTTGCAGGTTCTGGGGAGTCCCTGTCCCTCAACAATTCTGGCTGGGAAGGGGTCCAAGAACCTGCAGCTGTAAGAAGGTGCGCTGAACAGGGGAGAGATTCGAGATGCGGCTACACAGGGCCAGGGAGGGAGGAGCTGGGGAGGGGTGGCATCTGCCTCCCAGCCAGAACAGAGAGGGTGGTCCCAGCAGTGCCCAGGCAGTGGGGGAAGCCACAGGCTCAGGCGGGCGGCAGGGGAGACGCAGAGGAGCTGGGCAAGGCAACTCTGTGACCTGGGATAATTTATTTAATCTTTGAGCGCAGTTACAGTATATATTTTGTGACCCACAAATCAGCAGGGTTCCCACTGTCCCCAAGAATGAGATAAGATTGGCTCTAGCTCCCTGTGAGAGTTCAAGTTCAGGTCCCTCCCAGGGATTTATGCTGGCGCCCTGGCCTCCTGCCCCTGAGCTCTCTCCCCCTCCCCTCTGAACTCTGCAGCTGCTCTCTTATCTCTTCCTAGGTGTTGGCCTGATCATGGAATCCTTTTTCCTTTCCTTATGGCCACGCAACACTGGGAAAACCTGAAAACAAAACTCACCCTCTCCAGGAGAGAAGGTTCCAGGCCTTTTCTGGGATCATGCCTGCTTAGAACAAAGCTTAGGACCTCATTCCGGTCATCGAGGAGCTGCCCCTCCCAGGGACACACAGGCACGTCCTTCTCCACATTCTTCTGCCCGTGTGTCTTGGCAGCTCGTGTGTCAGATACACAAGACCATGGCTTCAATTTCCTCAGAAACGTGGCATAATGAACGTGACTGAAATCTTTCTCCTCTCTCAGCCTAGAAATCCTCAACACACTCTATTCCCTGGATTTCCTCTAAGGAAACTGACATGCAAGGAGGCAAGGAATAGGGGTCTTGCTCCCTCATCAGCCATCAAAAGTGATTAAAACATGCATTGCCTTCCATCAATAATTTTCTATTTAACTATAACAGAAACATTTTGCTCACAATAAAATTTTATGCAGGAACTCCAATACATATTTAAAACGTGAAAACAGAACTGCTTGGCTGAATCTGGGAGAGGCAGAGGGAATGATAATGCCTGCTCCTGGGCTTGTCTCTCCCAGACCCCAGGGAATCTCTGAGGCACTCTGGGCTCTGGAGAACAGAAAGAGAAATAAAAACTGTGTCTTTAGCCAATGTAAAGTCATCCAGCTTAACTCTTAGTAAGATAAATGTAAATTAAAACTGCACTGAGATACTATTTTCGCCCTATCAGATTGGCAAAGATCCAAAAGTTTGGGAATGTTTTATTTTGGCAAAGGTATAGGAAACAGGCACTCCTATGCATTTTAGGGGAGACTCTAAATTAGTGTAGTGCCTGGAAAGGGCAATATGGCAATATACATAATATAAATGCACATACCCTTAGGCCTAGAAATTTCATGAGCAAGAATTTATGCTACAGATTATCTCTGCACATAAGGGAAGTAAACTTATAGTACTGTTTGTTAACAATGTCAAAGGCAGTAAACAACCTAAATGTCCATCAATGGGTAAATAAATAGTATGTGATTAAACTAATGTACCCATACCATGGAATATTACAGTCATTAAAATTAGAAAGTTCTTTGTGTTGATCAGGAAAGGTCTTCGAAACATATTGCTAAGTCAATTTAAAAAAAAAACAAGAAAACAGAACAGCATGCAAAGTATGCTACCATTTAGTGTAAAAATAAGTGAGGAGAGGAGATGGAGGTATTTTCTTGTAATTGCGCAAGATATTTCTGAGAGGATAGTAAGAAACAAGTAACGCTGGCTTCCTAGAACCAGGTAGCCGGAGAATAGGGATGGGATGGAGACATTTATTGCATGCTCTTTTGAATTCTGAATAGTGTAATTGTGCATTCCTATTCAAAACTTAAAAATGTTTAAGACAACAAAAAGAAAATCATTGCATGAGAGAAAACAAAATGTACGTTATTCTTCCGCTTTATACATAGAATAATCTGTACTCTCAATCCAAAAGTAAAAATACAGATAACATTTTTAAAGATTACCTAACAAGTAAGCCCAAGACTCTTAAACTCCAAAGCTGTGGATTTCTGGCTCCTGCTTAGGGTGTAGAAAGCTGCAAAGGGCATTGCTCTCATCCTTTTACCAAAAGAAAAGGCGAGCAATCTGCAAAATGACTTTTCTTGATCTCATCAGAGAACTGGGATTGCAAGTAACAAACTAACCCAGAATGTAAGAAAAAACAGGCACCTCCAAAGGGAGACAGAACACAGGTACTTGCTTACATGTCGGACTCCATACAAATTGGAAAGAATTCAGCCAAACTTCCTAACAAATATGTGGGGGCTGTATAATCGTCTAGACCCCTTGGGAGCTGTAGACATAAGGGGAATCCACACTCCATTGCAATCTCTTCTCCATGGACCACACTGGATGCTCACAAGAAAGGAGGAGGGTGAGAGACATGATCAGATCTCTCTCTGGGCTCAAGAGAACAGTGTTGCAGGAAAGCTCAAAGTTCCACACAGACCCTTCTCCCTATATCCCCTATGGGGAAAAAAAAAAAAAACTATTGGAGAAAAGGCAGCAAACTTTGTTGTCCTTAGGGAACAAGTGAAAATCTATCACAGCTGGGAGAAGAGAAGAGTAAAAACCCTCTGCCCTGGGTGAGGGGAAAAAATATGAGCAGACCAGTAGAGTCTGCTACAGAGAGGAAAGGGACGGGATCACTGAAATATCTCCACCCCAAGACACAGGGTCATAGCTTCTGCCTAAGACTGAAGCTGAAGCAGAATAGCAGACAATGCCCTCAACCCTGCCCTGTTCTCCAAGTTCAGGCTAAAAGGGTTAAGTAGAGGTAACAGCAATTTATTGCTGGAGGAGGATCAAGAGTATGAGGAGAAATTTTCTTGAAGGTGTAGCCACAAAGGGAAGTTCTGAAGCTGATGGTGAAACAGACATTAAGCAACACCCTCTGGCAAACCAGCTACCACCCTAAACATAAGGCACTTCAAGAGAAATTTAAAGCCTGTAATGCACTAACAGTAGCCATAGTGACAGTAAAACCCAAACACAGCTCAATTCCTGACTAGTTTGCTCTAACCTCCATAACAAAGGCCCAGGAAATGACAAGGCATGCCCATTTCCAGCCATAAAGTACTATTTACCTCAGTCTGTACTGTTCTGCACAGTATGTCTGACTTTCAACAAAGAAGTTACAAAGAACGCAAAGAAGCAAGAAAAAAATAACACCCTATAAAGAGATAAGACAATCAGCAGAACTAGACTCAAACATGCCAAAGATGTTGAAATTATCATACAAGAAACATAAAAGCACTCCAGCTAATATGTTAAAAGTTTTAGTGAAAAGGTGGGCAACATGTATAGTCAAGTCAGTAATTCCAGCAAAGAGAGCAAAACTAGAAATAAAAAACAAATGGAAATGCTAGAAATGGAAAACTATGAGCTGGAGAATGCTATTGAAAGATTCATCCGTAGAGTTGACACAGCTAAGAAAAGAAACAGTGGATTAGAAGTCAAGTCACTAGAAATTATTCAAACAGAAACACAAAGAGAAAAACAAGTGAAAAATGGAACAGAATTGAAGACCTATGGGACAATATGAAACAGTGTAACATGGATGGAAGTGAAATCCCAGAAGGTGAAGAGAGAGAGAACAGGGCAGAAGCAGTATTTGTAGGAATGGTTGCTCAGAGTTTTTAAAAATAAGAATAGACACCAAACCAGATTCCTTAACCTAAGAACAGCAAACAGGATAGAAGAAAAATAAGAGAAAGAAGGAAGAGAAAGAGAGGCAGGAGGAAGAAGAGGAGTAAGCTTAAACATATTATATTCAAACAGCTGAAATCCAAGAACAAAGAGAAAATTTTGAAGGTACCCAGGGAAATATGACACATAACATAGAGAAACAAAGGAGAGCGTATAGCAGGCTTCTTTTCAGAAACTACGTGAGCCAGAGGACAATGGAACAATGTCTTAAAGTGCTGAAAGGAAAAAAGGAAAAAAAGACTTTAACTCAGAATCTATTCTCACTGAAGATATCTTTCCAATATAAAGGAGCAATAAAAAATTTTCAGGAAAATAAAAACACCAAGTCCATTGCCAGCAGGCCAGTGCTACAAGAAATAGCAAAGGAATTTCTTTAGAAGAAAGTGTATGATAGTAAACAGAAACCAATACCTACAAAAAGAAGTAACAAGCATTGGAAATGGCATAAATGAAAATAAATTTTCAGTTGCTCCACAAGATAATTGTCTGCCTGAGGCAAAATGCTTATAATATCATGGGCATTTATAGCACATATAAAAGGAAAATGTAAGACAACACTGGCACAAAGGATGGGAGAGAGAAATCAGGAATATATTGCTGTAAGACCCTTACTGTACAAATGAAGCAATATGATAGTATTTGAAGTTAGACTGTGATGAATATTTATATTATAAGTATTAGGGAAACCACTAAAATAAATTTAAAATGAAATAAAAATAAGCCAATAATAGATATAAAATAGAGTAAGTAATATTCAATCTGAAAAAAAAGAAAAATAAGGAAAAATGAAATAGAAAAAAAGCTAGCAAGATTATAGATTTTAATCCAAACATATCAGTAATTATATTCAATGTGAATTGCCTAAATATACTGTTATAGACTGAATTGTGTCTCCCTAAAACCTATTCGTTGAAGCCCTAACCACTAGTATCCTAGAAGGTGACTATATTTGGAGACAGAACCTTTAAAGAGGTAGTTAAAGTTGAATGAGATGGTAAGAATAGAGCCCAATCCATTAGGACTAGTGTTCTTATAAGAAGAGAGATACCAGAGATATGCACACACAGAGAAAAGACCACATGAAGACACAGGGAGGAGGCAGCCATCTGCAAGCCAAAAAGAGAGGCTTCAGCAGGAACCAACCCTCCTCTCACCTTCATCTTGGACTCCCAGCCCTACTCTCACCTTCATCTTGGACTCCCAGCCTCTACTCTCACCTTCATCTTGGACTCCCAGCCCTACTCTCACCTTCATCTTGGACTCCCAGCCTCTAGAACCATGAGCAAATACATTTCTGTTGGTTAGACCACCCAGTCCATGATATTTTGTTATGGCAGCCCTAGCAGACTAATGTGTACACAAAATAAAAAGGGCAATTGTCAGATTGGATTTTTTTAAAGACAAAACTATATTCTGCCTCTTATTATATAGTTAGCATAAAACTAAAATAATGGGGAAAGATATATTATGCAAGCCTTATTTAAAAGAAAGCTGGAGTGGCCACATTAATATTAGACAAAATAGACTTCAGAACAAGAAATATTACTAGTCAGAGGGGTGGCCAGTATACAATGATTATAGGGCAATTCCACTGAAAGACATAATAATCCTAAATATGTGTACACCTAAAATAAGAGCTTAAAAATACATGAAGCGAAAAATGATATAACTGAAAGGAGAAATAGACAAATCCACATTGTACTTGGAAACGACAGTGCTCCTCTGTAAGTAACCAATAAAAGGAGTAGTCAGAATATCTCTAAAGATACAGAAGTCCCAAACAGTACTGTCAATTAACTTCATCTGAGTGATACTTGTAGAATAGTTCACACAACAAGAGCAAAATACTCATTCAAGAACACATGGGATTGTCACAAAACAGATCATATTCAGGGTCAGTTTTAAAACTTATACATTCAAAGGAATTTAAATAATAGAAAATAAGTTAACTGACCACAGCAGAATTAAACTAGAAATCAAAACCAAGAAGGTATCTGGAAAGTCCTCAAATAGTTGGAAATTTTAAAACACCCTTCTACATAATCTATAAGTCAAAAGGAAGTAACAGAAAATTAGAAAATAATTTGAACTGAATGAAAATATAAACAAAATATCAAGCAATCAAGCATTGTGTGATGCGTTTCAGTCAGGACCTTAAGGGAAAATGTATAGCACTAAATACTTACATTAGGAAAGAATAAAGGTATAAAATAAATGACTAGTCTTCCACCTTATAAAGCTAGAATAGAAAAGCAAATTAAACTCAAGTCAGGCAGAAGAAAGAAAACAATATCAATATAAGAAAGATTCGAAATAAATGAAATTGGGCCAGGCGCGGTGGCTCATGCCTGTAATCCCAGCACTTTGGGAGGCCGAGGCCGGAGGATGACCTGAAGTCAGGAGTTCGAGACCAGCCTAACCAACATAGTGAAACCCCGTCTCTACCAAAAATACAAAAATTAGCTGGGCGTGGTGGTACATGCCTGTGATCCCAGCTACTTGGGAGGCTGAGGCAGGAGAATCACTTGAACTCAGGAGGCAGAGGTTGCAGTGAGACGAGATTGTGCCACCCCACTCCACACTGGGGAACAAGAGCAAGACCCTGTCTCAAAAAATAAAATAAAAATAAAAAATAGAAATACATGAAATTGAGGACAGAAAAGCGATATGAAAAAGTCAGCAAAATGAAAAGCTGGCTCTTTGAAAAAAAATTAATGAAATCGGTTAACTTCTAAGCCAGACTAAAAGAGAAGACCAAATCACCAAATGCATTAAATATTTCAGTTTTTAATTCTGCAATATATGCAATATCTATATTTTGAAGTTTATAAAACACTGATGAAAGACTTCAAAGGAGGCCCAATATTAACACGTCAATTCGCTCCAAATTGATCTATAGATTTGATTCAATTCCAATAAAACTCCCTGCAAATTGTTTATAGAAATTGACAGTCTGAGGCTAAAATTCGTATGGAAAGGCAAAGGAACTTGAATGGCCAAAACAATTTGGGGGAAAACAAAAGCAAAGTTGGAGGAACCATGCTACCTGATTTCAGGACTTACTATATTTATCATAAAACTATAGTAACGAGGTCAGTGTATGATTTCGGAGGGAAAAAGAAAAAAATAGGTATGTCAATGGTACAGAATAGAGTCCAGAAATAGATACACACATATAGTCAACAAATTTTTTACACAAATACAAAGGAAAATCAGTAGAGAAAGGATAATCTTTTCACAAATGGTACTGAAACAATTAAATATGAATAGGCAAAAAGTAAACCTCCAATCCATACTTCCCACTCCTATGTAAAAATTACCTTAAAATGGATCATAAAGCTTAATGTAAAAGTATAAAACTTCTAGAAGGAACACAGAAGAAAATCTTTGTGACTTTGGGCTAGGCAAAAATGTCCTCAACTCAATACTGGAAGCATGATTCAGAAAAGAAAAAAATTGATAAGTTGATTTCATCAAAATTTTAATAACTTCTGTTGTTTGAAAGACACTGATAAGAGAATGAAAAGACTAATCACAGACTGGCAAAAAAATTTTGCAAATCACACATCCAAGAAAGGATTCATATCCAGAATATAAAAAGCACCCTCAAAACTCAATAGTAAGTAAAGAAGCAACCAAATTTTTTAAAAGGGAGGACAAGTACTTGTAACAAAATAGATTTGTAGATGGCAAATAACTACTTGAAAAGGTGTGTAGTCTGGATGTGGTGACTCACGCCTGTAATCCCAGCACTCTGGGAGGCCAAGGCAGGCAGATTGCCTGAGGTCAGGAGATGGGGACCAGCCTGGCCAACATGGCGAAACCCCGTCTCTACTAAAAATACAAAAATTAGCCGGGCATAGTGGTGCACGCCTGTAGTCCTGGCTACTCAGGAGGCTGAGGCAGAATGGCTTGAACCCAGGAGGCGGAGGTTGCAGTGACCCTAAATCGTGCCACTGCACTCCAGTCTGGGCGACAGAGCAAGACTCCATGTCCAAAAAATAAAAACAAAAAATGTGTACAACATCATTAATCATTAGCGAAATGCAAAATAAAACCATAATGAGATATACAATTAAAATGGTTAAAATAAAATAACCTGACAATACCAAGTGCTGACGAGGATGCGAAACAATTGGAATACTCATTCAGTGCTGGCGGAATGAAAAAGGGTACAGCCACATTGGAAAAGAGTTTACCAGTGTCTTATAAACTTAAACAAACATCTAACATACAGCCCAGTTATTCTATTCCTAGGATTTACTGTAGGGGAAAACAGATCCACAGAGAAATCTGCATGTTTACTGCAATTATAATCATAGTGGCCCCAAACTGGAAACCCAGATGTCCCTCAACTGGGCAATTGATAAACTGTAGTATGTTCATGGAGTACTATTTGGCAATAAAAAGGAGTGAACTAACATATGCTGCCACAGGGATGAATCTCAAAAGCATTATTATGCTAAGTGAGAAAAGCCAGACATGCTTCCATTCATATGACATTCTGAAAAAGGCAAACTATAGGAGCAAAAAACAGGTTAAGTGATTACCAGTAGCTGGATGTATGGAGATCAATACAGAGCAGATGGGGAAGTGTTTAGAATCTTGGGACCATTCAGCTTATATCTTGATCGTGGTGTGGGTTACACAAATAAATTTATTTGCCAAAACTCACAGTACTGTACACTAAAAAAAAATGAATTACTCTATGTAAATTATACTTTAATTGTTAAGAAACAGTGGGTGGAGGGGATGGCTATACACCTATCTACTTATGTTCTAGAACTTCCCCATGGCCACACAGCTTATAGGGGATATAACCAGGATTCCACCTGTCCATTTTCAAAGCCCATGTTCTTTCCACAGAAGCCCTCTGCCTTTTTTTAGAGAAAAGTAAAACAGCACTTGTATTGTGCTTTACTGTTTAGAAAGCACTTGTTAAAAGTCCTTTTCCATGGCCCAGCTCATTCAATCCTCACAAAGCCCTCTGCAATATTATCACCACTCTCCTGTAATAGATGAAGAAATTGAGACCGAGAGAGGTTTGATGAGCTGCAACGGTCCTCCAGTGAGTCAGCGACAGGCCTAGAGCTTCTGACTCTAGTGATGGTTCCTGCCCCCCATAGCTGTAAACCCTGGCATGGAGGGTGCTGTCCCCAGGGACTCCCACACTGTCTGGATTCCTCTGTGACCCAGTGGCCCCTCCAGGAAGGGTCCTCATCCCAAACTCAGGCAAGCATTTACCCACTCATCCATACACTAAGTAATGTCCTATTCTCCAAGAGCCACTGGAACCACTCTCTTGGGAAGGGCAGCTCAGGGCTCTGCAGCCCCCAGCACAGCCTGGCTTCCACTAGGAAATTACCTTAGGTTTGAGTCCCTTCGGTCAACTCTTGTCCTCTTTCTACCAGATCCCAACCTTGTCTCTCCCTTTCCCAATCCCTGGTTCATGAGTCTATAAGACTCCTTCTGCTGATGTTCTCTGGGTCTCAAATTTGGTCCTGTCTTTAGGCACACACCCACCCATTTTTCTCTCTCTCTCTTCAGTTGTTTGATACCTGAACCCAGCATCTGTCTGCGACTCAGCTTAAGAGACCTGGAGCCAAGTGCTTCGCCTCTTCCTCCCTTTCTGAGTTACTGCCTGGAGACCTTTGCAGCTCTGACAGTCCCAGCGCCCAGATCACACAGCGGGCACCTGCTCACCCTGTAGGTAGGAGTCCCCCAACCCATACTTGAGGCATTGGTGTTGGTAATTTAATTTAAATGCAGAACAAAAGATGCTCATCCTGGTAACAGTTCATCGTATTGTGTTTCTCAGGCTTGCCCTAAAATATCCTGAATCTTGCTTCAGTCTTCCCTTACCCGAGATCTCAGCTTTGGGTCTCCTGCAGATAGGGTACCTCTGCTCTCTGTGACTTCTTGGAAGCTAGAGAGCAAAGTGCTCTTTCTGACCTGGTTCCCCCAGCCGCTACCCTGGCAGGTGTCTCTCAGAGCTCTCTCTTGCCCTCATGCCATTTACCATAATATTAAGTGTTCAGTGAACTTGGAGGCAAAAATATAAATGAACAAACTCACAGTTTCCTCTTTGTTTCTCCTGTTCCTCCTGTCTGTCTGCCTTTCTATCCACCATGCTAGGTAAGTCTGAATCAGCCATAGAGAGTCATGGAATTTTAGCTGTTGGACCATGTGCCTGCCTTGGTGTGTGCGCGCGGATGTGCGGATGTGTATGTGCGTGTGTGTGCATGTGTGGGGGGTATGTTTATACAAAAGAAGTGTGAGAGAGACAGAAGCAGAGGCAGGAAGAAATGAATAGGAATGACACGTTTTTGTTTCTTGAAGGGAGGGAGCCAGAAATTACATCCGCTCAAAAATATCCTGCCTCTTTCATAGATAAATATAGCATCATGAGTAGATGTATCACTGAATGATACTTTCAAAACAAATCTGGGAAAGTCACTTGAAGAGGCTGCCACTACTGGCTCTCTCCCCTTGCTCGAATGTCCCCCAGTCCTTCATTCCCTCCCAGAGCTCTCAGACTATGGTCAGGAATAAGAGGTGGGGGAAGTGTGCAGGTCCCACTAGGCATTCTGGAAAGGGGAGAATAGCAGCAACAATGGTGCTGCTTAAAACAGACTACTGGCCAGAGGCTCCGGGTGACCAAATGTCTCCCTCACAGGGAGGCACTCAAGAAGCCACGTCTCCCTGTTATAGAGAAGTACAAGCTCAGCACAGGAGGCCAGCCCCATAGAAATACATTTACCAGGTGTGCTGGTTGGTCACAGGTAACTGGAGCTTAAGAATACTTGACTTAGTTCCAAAGGGTAGAGTAAAATCGTTTAATCCCCGGTGAGGTGCAGGCAGCTGCCAGCCAGAAGGGACTCCAGCCCCTGACAATGGGAGGCATAGCGGTCAGTACCAGCTGAGCATCAGTTCCACTTAGACTAACATGCAACTGATCCTTCCAACAGCCCACAGAGGTGACACTGCCATCCCATCTACAGCTGGAGAGACTGAGGACAGGAATGAGTCAGTGATTTATCCAGGGTCTCGTGGTCAGTCATGGCAGAGCTGGGCTTTGTCTCTTCCAAGTGTCAAAGAAGGTCCCCTGCCTTTTACTCACTCCACGTGAAGGAGGTAAGAGGTTCTGCTGGCATGCCAGCGCAGCCTCACCTGTCAGCAGAAGCCCCAACCAGCTGTGATCATGGAAGGGCGGCTTCTGGGTCCTAACCCCTGTGAGAACAGAGAGCTGTCAGGTAGCTGCAGATCCTCCATGAAGAAGCAGGGGCTAGGGGCCATTTTGCAGTTCTGAGCTTCTCAGCTCCTGGCTCATGTGGAGCACCCTTCTAGTGCCTCAAGGCAAGGCTCAGTGTCGGACCCTCCAGCTTGGCTGTGGGCTGGGACACCTCTCTTACCTGGACAAGTAGCATCACCCTTTGCTGTGTGTTCTGAGCTTCTTAACATCTGTATTCATCGGCTTGAGCTGCCGTAACAAAATACCATAGACTGAGTGGCTTATTTCTCACAGCTCTGGAGGCTGGAAGTCCAGGATCAAGGGACCGGCACTGTCAGGTTTTGGTGAGGGCTCTCTTCCTGGCTGGCAGGTGGCCACCTTCTTGCTGTTCTTGCTGTGTCAAAGAGACAGAGAGAGAGAGAGAGAGAGATTCCATTGTTTCTTCTTATCAGAGCACTAATCCCATCTAATCAGGACCCCAACCTTAGGTCCTCATTTGGCATTAGTTATTTCCTTAGAGGCCTCATGTGCTGGGATTTAGGGCTTCAACATATGAATTGTAGGGGAACACAAAAATTCAGGTCATAACGTCTTTTGGAGTCAGACTTGGGTTCCGTTTTAACCTCTTCCCCTCTCTAGCTTTGTACCTTGGAAAAGTTCATGCCTCTTATATTACTTTCCTGTTGTTGCTGAAACAATTTATCACAAAATGAGTAGCTTAAAATGACAAATATGTATGATTTCACAGTTCTAGAGGTCAGACACCAACATCAGCCTCACTGGGGTAAAGCCAAGGCGGAGGCAGGGCTGCGCCCCCTTCTGGCTCTAGCTAGGAGTGTCTTCACTTCCTTGCCTTTTGCAGCTTCTAGAGGCTGCCCCATGTTCCTCGGCCCATGGTACCACATCACATGGACAACAGCTTCCATGGACACATCTACTCTCTGACTCTGACCCTCCTGCTTCCCTCTGGTAAGGACCCTTGTGATGCCATTGAGCCCACCTGGATAATCAGGGTCATCTCCCCATCTTAGGATCCTTTACCTGATCACATCTGCAAAGTTCTCTTTGCCATGCGAGAAAACCAACCCACAGGCTTTACAGATGATGATGTGGACTTCTGATTTACTTTGAGCTTTGTGGGCTGAGGGCATCCTGAAGTGGCCCAGTTTGGGGCCTCTCCATCGTTTATTAAGCTGGCCTGGATCATCCTGCACCTTGCTTCAGATTTCTCCTACACAAGGCTCCCCACTCCGTGCCTCGGCATTGGGTCAGCTGCAGTTCTGCCCTCTGGGCGTCACTGGAGACACGCAGCAATGCACAGAGCAATGGCTCCTGCTGACCCAGACCCAGATGGTACCTCCGGGGGTTTTCTCTTGCCTCTCCATGTGCCTGAAGACCAGGCATGTTCCTACTGAAGCTGGGATTTAGCAACACCTGACCTTCCTCTCAACTCCTCCCAGCCTCTGGACTGAGGCTGACCCTGAAGTCCCAAGTCCAGTTCCCAGCCACACCTGCCCCACACTGAGGCCTCAACCAGGAGGGCTTGGGGTCCATGGCAGATGGTCGAGCATGAAAATCCTGCAGGCCCAGGGCCACATGGTGTACCAGCGGAGACTGCAGGTGGGAGTGGGGTTGTCTCCCTCTTCATGGGTCTTTGCCCTGTGGGCAGCCCCTACCCCCAACTTCAGAAACCCAGCATCTTCACACCTCCCATCCCCTGAGAGCAGATGTGACCAGCTTAGCTTGGAGCTGCCTCAGGCTTTGGGGCTTGTCCCCAGATCTAGGCCACAAGCCTCCCAACGCAGGGAGTGGGGAAGGGGTTCAGGCCCAGGGAAGGGCCGCTGGCCCTGAAGCAGGCCTGGCCACACACAGCTGGTGAGGGCAACCAGGGTGACATCTCCAGACTAGAGCCAGGCAAAGCCCCTGTTCAAGGCTGGAGCCCCCAGGGATTCGTCAGGGCCTCTGAGTGGGGGCTGTGGTGGGGTGGCGGGTCAGCCTCTGTGAGTGAAACCCGTGGCTTTCCAGATCTCCCAGTGTGGGCTGGGCCTGTTGTTGCCTTCAGCACTGGAGAGGGAGGGGGGCTGAGAGAGCCTCTCTTCCTCCACAGTTTGAGCTGCGCCTTCACCAGCTGTCTGGTCGCCTGTTTCCCTTGGGCTGAAGCTACGTGGAGAAAAGGACACTCCAACTGAGGCCCTGCAGGCAGGAAAGCCACACAGGTAGAGTGACCACACACTTTCCTGCCTAGAACCTCCATGGACATCTCATGCCCAGCTTCCCAGCCTGCTCTGTCACAACTCCTTCCGTTTCCCATGAGTTCCAGCCATAACGGCCCAGTGGCCACACCCAAAATCACGCAACTCTGTGCCTCTGAAATTGCACCTCTGTGCCTCTGGAAATGCACCTCCAGGCCTCTGGAAATGCGCCTCTGTGCCTCTCAAAATGCACCTCCAGGCCTCTGGGCCTTGGCATATACTCCGCCTCTGCTTCTACTGTCTTTCCTTTGCTCCTCCCCTTCAGGGGGCCTAGTCATCCCTCAAGCCCAACTCAAACAGCTTCTTCTTCTTCTCTTTTGGTGCCCCTCTTGTACCCCGAATGTGATTACTGCTCCTTCCTCAGTGTCCCCAAAGGGTGTGTGTAGCTCTTCCCTGACACGCAGGGCACTGGCAGAAGTGTGGTCTCTGTGTGCCTGGCTCTCCCTGGGATCGTGAGCATTGTGAGGGTGGGAAGCAGGTCTTATTTATCGAAACCCCAAGGACTGCCACAAAACTGGACTAAAGGAGGTGTTCAGGAGAGGTTCACTGCCTTTATAAGGCACCAGCTGTGTACAATGTGCTGCCCAAAGCATTAATGTTCTGATATTTCAGCAACTTTATAAACCAGGTGGAAAAAAAAGATACCCACCCTGCCTGGCAGGAGAGGCTCTCACTAAATTGAACCAACGAATAAGCAAGATTCAAAGAAACAGAAGAGCAATGAAAGCAAGCGTAGTTTATACCGGTGGTCTCCAGAGCGGGGCACGCCCACCAAATTCATTTGTTCCCAGTGCAGGATCAAAATGTGGATCCTCTGTTTACATTTATTTGTATCCTTTTACTTTTCCATGCTTTTCTTTTTTTAAAGTTTTAATGTGTATAATACACAGATCTGTACAGTACTTTATGTCATATAATTTGTAAATGAATACAATATACATTTAATGGGGCAAGCTGAAAGATGTTTTATTCATATAACTTTGGAATAAAATGGGTTTAAACTGTGCTAGGTGAGAGCCCTGTAGTAGGGGGAGCATCAGAAATGCTTCCTGGTGACGTGGGCGCCTCCCAGCCCCATTTCCCCTTCATTAGGGACATGGCCCCTCAGGGTCTGAGTTCCTGCCCAGATGACAGGCCCTTTCCATCTACTACCTGTGGCTCAGCCCCTGCCACCTGGTGCCACCATCTTTCCAAGCCAAGGCAGTGATGCAGGCACACCTTCTCCCGAACAGGGTACTTGGCCTGCCCTGCTCCCTCCTAGGGCCTCACCTCTGCCTGCAGGAAGGAGGGGTGGCTGGAATGGGTCTCTGCTGAAGCCAGCCTGGGAGAACAGTTCCAACATGGGGAATGTGGATAGAATTATTTTCTTCAGCTTTCCCAACAAAAATAACTTGGAATTTATGTCCTTGGACATGCTGTTCCATGTTTCTGCTCAAATTCCTCCCGCTGCTGCCTAGGAGCCTTTAGATTTGCAAACAACCCAGTCTTGGCATTTGGAGGTCAGAGCCATCTATCACCACTGGTCACTTTATTTTAACAGGGATTCTTTAAGTCCCCACTGAGCACCAGGCCTGAGGCTGGGCCTTGGTGATTCCAGATGAACTCAACACAGAAGCGGAGAGGGGCAGGGACCTCTTATTCGTGATTTTGTTGTCATCTTTGTGCTGGGCACTTAGTAAAAGATGAAGGCCTCCCTGCCGACCTGTGAGGGACAGATGATCATTTTCCCATTTTACCAATGAGGAAATCAGGATCTGGCAGGCTGAATGTCTATCCTCTCCCCACCCCATCACCAGGAGGGATAAGGGATCCTACCCGAGAGGCTGCAAGGCTCAGACTGGTGAGGCCAGAGGAGAGGTGAGAAAGGCCGATATTTGGCTCTGGCCCTGACCCACTGGGAGCTGGCTTCCGGCTCCTCACCTGGCAATGAGGCAGGAGGGTCGCATGTCTCCTGAGGTCTCTGCCAGCCCTGACCTTCTTGGCTCTGTCTGGGCTCATCCAACCCTACCCTGCCTTCTCCATCTTCCAGTCTGAGCCAGGAGCCCTTCAAACGGTGGGCCCCCCAACAGGGGACCTGGCACCACTGTGGCGTTTCTAAGAATTTGCAAACAATGGCGACAGGCAGTTTCCTTCCTGAGAAGTAGGGAGGCACACGAGCCTTGTTCTCCTCTGCGCCCATTCCACCACAGGTGCAGGGAAAACTGTCACCCTTTCCTTGGTCTCCAGGCCTCTGTGGCATTCTGTGAATGAGTCTGAAAACAAGCCATTGCAGGGAGGGAGAAATAAGGCACTTACCCCACAATGGCTCTCTGAAGCTCTGCCGGCCACCTCCTCCCAGGCCTTTGCAACAGAGACACCCTCGTATGTTGGCAGGGCAGGTCACCCTAGGAATCCTGCGATTCTCTCTTAGGTGTGAGCTTGCAGCACTCCCAGGAGGACAGGCTGGGTCAGGAGCCCGCCTTCTGCTCTGATGAACTCCCACAGACCCAGGATGGAGAGGCCACAGACTCCCTTTTGCAGCTTTCCCTGGTGGAGGGACAGGTTGAGGGACAGGCTCCAGGCCAGAGGCACTCGGCTTCCATCCAGGGAGAAAAGCTGTGCAGACACGTTTCCCTCACTAGTCACCAGGACTGAGAGCAGGGAACGAGTGAAGCTGGGACAAGCCAGGCCATGGTGCCAGCTGTGCCTGAAGCAAATACTAACAACAGCTATAATTAGCAGTAATGACCTGAATGGCTAGCATACTGTGCTGATGGATTTACAACAGGGGCAGTGGGGCTGTGGAGAGAGAATTCGAAAGGTCTGTGAACCTGAATGGGGAAAAAATTTACATCCTTATTTTCACTAACCTTCCACTGAAATTGAGTATCTCCTGCTCTTCTGAATGTAGTCAACAGGCCTTAGACATTTTAGCAGCATCTGCGACTTGCCACTAGAAATCAAAGTTACATTTCATATCACAGTGCACTTGTTACGATATCCAAAATTATTGTTTAAGCTAATCACTGCTTCAGAATTATGGGGATTGCTAGATCTGTCACTAGATCTTGTTTATCGTGTTAGGAAGCATCTGTGATGTGATATCAGAAATTCTAACTTTTATAAAAATATTGTGATAACTGTATTTCAATGTAATTGGTGTTATCCTATGTCTTCTGTTTCATAAATTTAAAAATATAGCTCTGAGGAGGCATTCAAAGCTTCACCAGGCTGCCTTAACAAGGAAGAGAGAGGCTGCTCTACTCGCATGACCTTGAACAATGCTCCCAACCAGCCAGTGTGGTGGGGGCAGGGCTGGAAGGACCTAGGTTGGCCTGCATACATTTTGGGGGTGCAGGTCCCTTTGTTCAAACAAAAAGTTTTTCAGGGGCCTGGCGCGGTGGCTCACGCCTGTAATCCTAGCACTTTGGGAGGCCGAGGCAGGCGGATCACTTGAGGTCAGGAGTTCGAGACTAGTCTGGCCAACATGGTGAAACCCCATCCCTACTAAAAATACAAAAATTTGCCAGGCCTGGTGGTGCATGCCTGTAGTCCCAGCTACTCAGGAGGCTGAGGCAGGAGAATCACTTGAACCAGGGAGACGGAGGTTGCAGTGAACCGAGATCACACCACTGTACTCCAACCTGGGCGAAAAGAGCAAAAATTCCATCTAAAAAAGGAAAGAAAGAAAGAAGGAAGGAAGAAAGGAAGGAGGGAGGGAGGGAAGGAGGGAAGGAGGGAGGTAGGGAAGGAAGGAAGGAAGGAAGGAAGGAAGGAAGGAAGGAAGGAAGGAGAGAAAGAGAAAGAGAAAGAAAGAAGACTAGGAGAGAGAGGGGTTCCTAGCCCAGAGGGCAGAGGGCTCTCACCAGCAGCTCAGGAGTTAAAAACATGGACTTAGAAAACTCTAGGTTCAAATACTGTTCCACCGCTTACCAGTGGTGTGTGCTGTCCAGCCTCCATTTTCACCTGGTAATTAGGAATAATAAAATTTCCCACATTTAAAGGTTGTTTTGAGTTAAATGAAAAAATGCATGTAAAGAGCTTAGCCTGACCCAGCAAACACTCAGTAAGTGGCTGTTGCTACCTGAGCCCTTTCTCTGGGGAAGATGTTTGCACCTGCCACAGCCTCTGCCCTCGTCATCCTTTCCCTCTAAGGCATCTCCCCACTGGAGACCACCTCCAGGCTTGTTTTCACCCTCCAGGCCTGAAACTCTTAGTTCTTCCAATCCTTTCCAAACATGTCACTTGGCATTCTTGGGGTGTTTTGGTAGCAGCAGTCACAGCTCACCCAGACAGCACACACTGTAGCTATTATCTAATCATCTAATAATTAGCTTGACATTTATAAAGGGCCTTGAGGGATAACTGCTTGGGATAACTGCTGTTTTCAAATGCGAGGGTACTGTAATTTTGCACCTGTGCCAGGCAAAATGTGAGCAGGAGGGAACAGTGACCCAAGCCTCTGCCTGCCCTCAATTGTCCTTAGTATGTTTAAGCAGAAACAGATTTACCCAGAAGCTAACAGAGCATAAACGTCAAGACCCCTTACCTGCACGGTCCTGTGTTTTCTGTAAAGTTTGCAAAAGTGGCATGTTTGCTTTTTTTGTTTTGTTTTTCTAAAGAGGTGCTTCAAAATTGTATGAGCTGCAGGCACCACAAAACCTAACCTACTCCTGGGTTTAAATCAGAGCTGTCTCTTGGATCAGTCCTGCCTGGAAGCCTACTTCTCCTATTGTTGCCATTAAGAACTGGCAAATGGGTTTGGGGCAGACAGGTTAAGGAGGGGGCTGCACTGTGGGCTAAACATGGTGATTTGCTGGATCAGAATGGAGCTCCAGACTTTCCAGCATTAGGGAGTCAGAGTTCCCTGCTCTGCCACCTGCTGGCTGGAAGACTTGGGTGCAGCCACACAATCTCAGTCCAGGAGTCCTCAGTAAATTGCCATTTAGAAGCCTGACCTGCCCATAGCACAGCCAGAGGTTACTATGAAGAGCAAACAAGCTCTCTGTCAATATGCTGAGGTGGCTGTTTGGTGGTGACTGCAAAAACACACAAAACATTGAGTTAGGAATTAAAAGGCCAGCAATAAACTCCCTCCCCAGCCCATAGCAAGTAAGTCATGCATGGAATGAGGTACATAGCTTTCGTGTGCCTTACTTGACTAAGAAATAAAATAGGGAAAATACTCCCTAGCCATCATTAGTAGGAGCACAGGTTGTGAGAGGTGAAAGCAGTCATCTGCCTGGACACCTGGGGGGGCCACAGTCTTCCTACTTCTACAGCCTCAGGCCTTTGGGAGTAGCCCCCAGGACAGATGATGAGGGAAAGGATATGGCTTTGACCAGGACATGGAGGAGAGGGGTGAGAGGTAGATAAAAGCTCCCACAGCAATAAGGGCAGGCTCTCATTACTGCTGTTAGTGGCCCCACCTCCCAGCTGGGCTCAGACCCCAATGCCCTCTGATACCTTCCCTTCTGGTTTCCCCACATCTTACTAGTTAAGTCCTAAAATCCCCACTCTCAGTATCTGCTGCTTCATCCCCTCCCTCCTATTCCTACAGGCCATCTTCTGCTTCTGATCTGAACTGTAGCAACAGACATCTAACACAGGGCTTCCAACAAATGGGCTACAGGTATGCTAGGGTTTTATATCCTTGGCCCTGGACACAAACAGACCAGGCTTGGGGAAGCTGGGGCCTCTGGACTAGCATCTTGCAGCCCAGGGAAGCCTCCTTTGGTACTCCCAGTATGCAATGCAAATGTCATCATTTTTATATTGCCTCTATGTGGAAAATCTGGGAAGCGCTGACCTCCCAAGGCCCCCTTTCTGCCCACTCAGACGCATCCTGGGCACTGTGGCCACGTTTATTTCCATGGAGTCCAACTATAATAGTGCAGTTCGCCTTCAGAATGGCAGTCAAGATTCTGCACCAAATGACGGTTGCAGCAAGGCACACCTGGCCACAAGGGCAGGTGAAAAGACCCAATGCCAGGGTCCTTCTCACAGCGTGGTCCTGTGAGTTGCGATGTGTGGAGAAACATAGTCTGGGAGCACAGCAGACTACGCTCCTTCTCCTAGGTTGTGGTTCTCAGATTCTATGGCGTACGTGCATCACCTGCTACACTTGTGAAAAATGCAGATTCCAGGGCCTCCTCCCTTCCCCTACCCCACCCCAACTCCCCACCAAAATGTTAAACTAGGGGGTTTGCAACTAGTCCGAGAAATTGGCATTTTTGAGAAGCATGCTGACTATGAATGCAGGTGTTACACAAACCCTACTTTGAGAAACAGTGCCCCAGTGACCACAGCCAATTGCAGATTTCACCCAGTCAGCCAAAAGATGAAACCCCTCAGATGGACAGGAATTAGCAGTAAAAACTGTGTTTCAGCCTAAAACTTGAAATCAAATACATCACTTGGTATAATTCCATAAGAATAAGAGATCATTAAAATATGGAAAGTGGTTGAAAGGAAGACCATCTGTGCAAACCAAAGCATTTTCGAGGAACTGAAATAAGTTACTCAGACCCAAGAGCATTCTCCCAGAAGGGCAAACCACATGAAAAATACAAAGTGTAATCCTAAAGAAAAAGGAAAGTCTTGAGATTCTGAAAATAAATTTTTTATAATCCATAACCAAAGCAGCCCATTGGGCAGACAAATACACAAACTGCTCTCTACAGTGCGAGCAGATGGAAGACATTGAATACGCACATGACCAAATATGAATGGCACGAGTTCCTTTAGGGGGTTCCCAAAGTGGAGTGAACTTCATCAATGGCATTATCATCTGCGGTGGGGATGATGCTTCAGCAACAATTCCAGCAGCTCAGGGACCTGTCCTGTCCTTCAGCTGGGAGGCTCTACAGGCTGTCACCACCTTTTCTGATTCCCAGATGGAGGCACAGTCGGCTCACAAGAATACCATAAATTTGTATCAGGCAAGTGGCACTGAACATCCGAAATCAAGACCGACTTGAAAAATAGAGATTGCATGTTCACCATAATGTTATGGGATATTTGACCCTCAGTCGGCAGATGTTTGCCATCCTCATGGGTTATTCCTGCCATTTGCTCCTTTACTTCCTTTTGCCCACCACATGAACCATTTCATCACAATTCGAAACTCTGCTCAGTATGTGGAGTGGAGCGGAGGGCTCAGGAACCATTCTAGGTGGTAATGGACTGTGACTAAATAGAGACCCAGGAGTGACCACAGAGTCCTTTTAACCAGGACAAAGCTGTGGTTCTTCCCCTTTGCTCGGGGACAGTGGAGACCAGAGAAAACAAGGAGATGGTTCTGGAAGGGGTGACTCCACCTGGTTTACTAGCACTTTATTTGGGCTGGTTCACACCCAGGGGATGGGCGCTCACTGACACTGTTTCCCCACAGGAAATGTAGGACTTATCTTAAAACTTGGCCATTTTGCATTTATCAGGATTTTTTTTTTAATTATTATAATTTAAGTTCTAGGGTACATGTGCACAACGTGCAGGTTTGTTACATATGCATACATGTGTCATGTTGGTGTGCTGCACCCGTTAACTCATCATGTACATTAGGTATTTCTCCTAATGCTATCCCTCCCCACTACCCCCAGCCCACAACAGGCCCTGGTGTGTGATGTTCCTCACCCTGTGTCCAAGTGTTCTCATTGTTCAGTTCCCACCTATGAGTGAGAACATGCGGTGTTTGGTTTTCTGTTCTTGCGATAGTCTCATGATGCTGATGTTGTCCATATTATTAATCTTTCCTTTCTCTTGAACTAAAACAATTCCTTTTTAACTCCTTGATATAAAGAATTTCCAACCAGGACTTCTTAAAAGCCTCATGGCACATATTAAGTTAAATAACTAGAAGTGAAAAGTAGCTCTTACAGGTTAATTCTCCCCACCTGAGCGTAGGATCTACCCTGAGACTGCAACGAGGATCAGCCTACAAACAGGTGCTCATGGGCTCTCAGAGAAGGGGTCTTGGAAGCTGTAAAAACATCAAGCCAGACAAGTCACTGCACTCAGCAGAGGAGGGAAGCCTAAGAGTTACAAGGTATTTCAGGTTTTGACCTGATTATGTAACCCTGAATAGAGCAACTGATCATCAACTGACCAATGGTGATTCAAACTGACAGGTTTAAACTAAATATGCAAAAGGCATTGCTATACACTGAGAAGAAAGTGAAGGCAAAGGTGCTACAGCCAGAAAGTGCTGAGCGTGGACGACAGTGGTCATGGTGGGCTACCTGGAGGAGGTGGGGTATGCCCCAGACCTGAAGGATCCTGCAGGAGTGGGTTGACTGACTAGAGAGACGAAAACATTGGCTGGTTGCGGGGGCTCATGCCTATGATCCCAGCACTTTGGGAGGCCAAGGCAGGTGGATCACAAGGTCAGGAGTTTGAGACCAGCCTGGCCAATATGGTGAAACCCCATCTCTACTAAAAATACAAAAATATCCGGGTGTGGTGGTACGTGCCTGTAGTCCCAGCTACTTGGGAGGCTGAGGCAGAAGAATTGCTTGAACCCAGGAGGTTTTAGTGAGCCAGATCTCACCACTGCACTCCAGCCTGGGTGACAGAGGGAGACTGTCTCAAAAAAAAAAAAAAAGAAAAAAAGAAAACATTAACCACTGATTCCTTTGCAATTCCTGACCAAACACATCCCTCAGAAGTAAGCAACACAGTTTACTAAACTAAAAGACAGCCAAGGGAAGAAAGGGACAATAACTTGGCCCTTGTGTCGTTCATGAATTTTATCTCACTGGTGAAGATCCTGAAGCACATCATTCTGTGACTGCCCTAGGTCACATTGCTGGCTGATGGTAGGGTCAGATAAGCAAGGGCAATTCCAAGTCCCATAAGACTCCACGGGCCCCAACATCTCTTGTAACATAAAAGAGCTGCCTTCCTTTCTCCTGCTAATAGGAGAGTTGGGTTTGGCTATATAGTGAGGAGTTTGGCTTGGTTAGATTCTTTGAGCTATCTCTGTTTTGTTATATTTTGTTTTGAAGGGTGATTTGTCCCCTCCAAATATCACGCTGGAATGTGACCTCCAGTGTTGGAGGTGGGTCTAGCAGGAGGCGTTTGGGTTATGGGGGAGGATCCCTCATGAATGGCTTGGTGCCCTCCCCATGGTAATGAGTGAGTTCCTGCTCTATTAGTTCACACAAGAGCTGGTTGTTTCAAAGAGCCTGGCCTCTCTCTTGCCTCCTTCTCACCATGTGATATGTCTGCTCCCCCTTCGCCTTCTGACAGGAGTAAAAGCTTCCTGAGGCCTCCCCAGGAATGCTGATGCCATGTTTCCGGTACAGCCTGCAGAACCTCTTTATAAAATTATCCGGCCTCAGGTATTCCTTTATAGCAGCACACAACAGACTAACACTAGGGGTTAGTGGAGGAGGGAAAGGGCAAAGAAGTCACTTCATTTTTTCCCTGGTGGTAGAACCTAGATGCAGGCAAGAAAACCTGTGCCCCTGAGCAGCAGTGCCATGGCCCCCCCACTTGGATCACGCTCCTGTTGCCGCTAGAACAAGTTCCCACAACCTTAGTGGCTTAAAGCAACACACATTTACACCTTAGAGTCCCTTGGTCAGCAGTCTCACCGGACATCAGCAGGGCTGCGTTTCTTCCTGGAGCCTCTCAGGTAGATTTCGGATTTTTTGCCCCTTTCTGCGTCCTCTTGCTTGTGGCCCCTTCCTCCATCTCTGAAGCCAACAACAGCCAGTTAAGTCCCTCTCACGTCGCATCCCTCTGACCCGCTCTTCTGTCTCCATCTTCCACTTTTACGGACCTTGTGATTATGCTGGACTCACCCACCTAAGCCGGGATATAATCTCCCAATCTTAAAGTCAGCCACATCCTTAACATTATCCATAACCTGAATCAAACATAGCATATTTACAAGTTTCAGGGATTAAGATGTGGACATCTTTGTGGGGAGCAGGCACTATTCCACATCACAAATGCTAAGGTCAGAGGATAGCATATATTTTTTTATTTGGCAATCTCCTGACTTGGTTTGTAATTTTAAGTATTTAGAGACACGGTATGTGGCCTCCATTTGCATGCTTGCTCTAAGTCTCACAAATGTTGGGGGTGCTCTGGTGGGAGCAGCGTTTGTCGCAAGGTGACTGTTGCTACGGCAGGTCTTGGTGGAGTGGGAGGCACCAAGTACTCAGCTTTGGCCAGCAGCTGCCCCCACTGGAAGCAGTTTCCAAGGTGCCCCCAGCCCGTGGGCCTCCAGAGGAGCAGGTCATCTTCCTTATCTTATCTCTGCCTCAAACCCAATTCTCTGCTCCCAAAACTGCTCTCTTTATAATGGCATTTGTCCCCCCCAAAATAAATTTCCAGTTCTTTTCACCTTTTACTTTTACGTAAAAAAAGGGAGACACAAGGAAAGAAACATCTTACTTATCCCAGCCCTCGTAGTACAGACACATCAAAGCATGCCAAGCCCTTCTGGAAACCAGAGCATGGCTGACATCATCCTGCCCACATCGCTAAGCAACTGTGGGATCAACATCTGTTTCCATGGAGATGTCTCATCATCACCATTCGCCAGGCAGTGCTGAGAAGTGCACCAGGAGGAATGAATATGCTGGGCTGCGCCAGGGAATAACAAAACCCGGTGGCCATGAGCAAAAAAGCAATCATGAGGGTGAAAGGAGGATGAGAGAGATGCGAGGAGGAGGAAGAGAGGGAGAGTGGTCCTGAATGGGGTTCAGCAGGGAGTCACTGGCCAGAACCAGGCCAAGGTGGACATCACCAAGCCCAGCCCTCTCATTGCCTGAGAGAACCCCAGTTTCAGACTGCTGCTCTGTCTTGCACACTGCTTCACAGGCCATGCTGGGGCCAGAACCCCAGCCCTGTGCCTCCTAGCCCACGATTTGTCTCCTTTAGAATGAAGGCACTGAGGAGCAAGGATGCTCTGTCTCCTGTTGGTTCCAGGCAAGCACAGATGGTTCCTACTCCTTTTCCTTTGCCCCTTGCTCTGGTTTGCATAGCATAGTTCCTTCCTAGGATGGTGGCTCCTGCTCATCCAAGGCACCCCCTGTCTCTGCAAGGCGTGGCCTCTGATGTGAAGGTGGTAGAGGGGAATGGAAGGGAACTGACTTTACCGAGAGCTCACTATGTGCCAGGCACTGTGTCTCGTGTTGATTATAGGCCATCTCTATTCATCCTTAAATTCCTCCAGTGAGCACTAGAATCTCGTTTAACACGCAAGAAACTGACCTCCTCTGAGTTCTTCTTCAATATAATGATAAGAAGAGAAAACACTTAGAACTCACGTACTATGCACTGGGCATTGTTTGAAGCTTTTTCAGATATTAATTCATTTCATCTGCACACCGAGCTGTGAGGGGAGGAGTATCATCTCTCAGTTAAATAGATGGCAGGGGGAGGATTTGAAGCCTCGAGTGACCTTCCCACTGTAGTCAGCTGACCCTACTGTCCTCACTGAAGAGAACAGCTCAGGAAGTTCAAGTCAGGTACACTAGAATGAGCTGATGATGGACTGGATGTTGGAACAGGAAGCCAAGTGGGATTTTTCCTTGTGTCTCAGAATTGCAGCCAGTGACCAGAGCTGACAGTGGAAAGCACTGAAGACCCAGCAATCCTGAGTTCAGAAATCCACCTGCAGTGGTGCTGGCTCCCACCTACAGACCCGGGGAGAGATCTGTCTCCCAGCAAATGGCAAGTGCTCTGCCTGTCTTCCCACTGGCAGCGTTGGAAGAGGCAAGGCCTCCCAGGGAGGGCAGGGGTTGTGGTGAGAGGCTACTCCCATGAGGCCCAGTGGGAAGGCCTGAGATTCCCTTGTTCCTGGGGTGTCTGCAGCAAGGGAGGCCAGTGGCTGGTCCCCAGGCTGGGCCAGTGTTCAGCAAGCCGCAGACCCAAAGCCAGCTGTGGAGCTGTCGTCAGAGGCTCGGGCGCATTCTGGGAATGTGTGTCTGATACAGGGTGTCCCACACTGTGGGGAAGAAGAGGACCCATGGCTGGCTCCCTTGACATTTTGGGGTTCACTTGGACCCCGAGATCAGTGCCTACCTCTGGTCTAGAGATTTCCAAAGGCAGAGGCCTGGTGATGTGGCCTTGGCCAGCAGGGCTCAAGAGCAACAGAGATGGAGGGTGTTTCTGGGACCGTACCTATTCTTCTAGCTCTCAGAAAGTCCAGATGAACACCCTAGAAGGTCCCTGGGGTCTATGTAAAGGGTCCCTGGGGTCTATGTAAAGGGATCCTGGGGTCAGCACGGAGCAGGAGCCGCATAGGTCACTGGGGCAAGTAACGGCACTCCCAACCCAGGGTGGGATTTGTGGGTGCTCATTTGCTGTCAGGGCCGAAGGTAGACACAGCTGCCCTTGGGAGGAGTGTGGGACTCAGCTACAGAGGGGACCACGGGGAGCTGACCACGAGCCCCAGAAAATGTTGTGCACCATCTATGCAGAGAAGACCACCTCATCAGCACCACCAGCATTGGCCAGAATCAAATGAAGCCGGGGACACCAGGGAGAGAGAGAGAGAGAAAGAGATGACAGAGACAGTATGTGGTCTGCAGCACTTGAAATATTTACTATCTGACCTTTACCAAAAAAGTTTGCCAACCTTATCTGTAGCCTGATTGGGTGGGGGTGCAGCTATAAACAAGGTAAAAGGTTCACATTTTAAGTTCTATATAAATCCTTCTGTCACTTCTTTCTTTCACTCAGCACTGTGTTTTTAAAACACCGCTGCTATAAGTGAATATATTACAGTTTATTTATTCATTTTCCTCAGTGATAAATATTTAGGTTGCTTTCAACTTTTTGCTATAAAACTGCTAGAAACATTCTTGTTCATGTCTCCTTGTGCCCATGGGTAAAGTTTCTTGGGGATATATACTTACAGGTGGAATTCCTGGGTCGGGGAATATAGACTGCTCCAACTTTATAAACTGTGGCCAAATCGCTCTCCAAAAATGTGGTATCAATGTCTGCTTCCACCATTAGAATTTTCAAGTTCTCTTTACTCCATGTCTTCATTCCACTTGGTAATGTCAGCATTTAGAATTTTTACTAATCTAATCATGTGAAAAGAATATCTCATTATGGATTTAATTTGCATTTGTCCAGACATAAAGCGGATGTGCTTTCTCTTCTGTTCATGTCTTTCGTTCATTTGGGGAGCTATTTATTTCTAGGCATTCTTTATATATTCTGTATATTAATTCTTTTTTAGTTTTATGGATTGTAAATATCACCTCCCAACATGTAGTTTGTGTTTTGCTTTGATTTCAATGTTTTGTGAGCAACAGAAATGTTTTATTTTAATGTAGTCAATTCTCAACCTTTCTCTAAAGTTTATAACCTCTGTGTCTCTTTTAAAAGATTATTTCCTGCACATGCCTGTAATTCCAGCACTTTGGGAGGCTGAGGCAGGAGGATCACTTGAGCTCAGGAGTTTGAGACCAGCCTGGGCAACATAGGGAGACCCCCATATCTACAAAACATTTTTAAAAAATTAGCCAACCATGGCACACACTTGTGATCTCAGGTACTCGTGAGGCTGAGGTAGGAGGATTGCTTGAGCCTTGAGAGGTCAAAGCTGCAGTGATTTGTGATTGCACCATTGCGCTCCAGCCTGGGCAACAGAGCAAGACCCTGTCTCAAAAAGGAAAATAAAATAAATTATTTCCTGGGTCGATTTGATATAAAATTATCTTATAACACATTTTTAAGCTCTGCTTTTCCCATTTGAATCTCTAATCCATCTGGAAATTATTTCTTTGTGCCTCAGTAAATAAACATTATTATTTTTTCACTGAGATAACCAAATATTACTATAATTTGCCATTGACTTATAGTGACATTTCTGAAATATGTTTAGTTTCCACTTGACTATTGATCTATCCATGTGCCAATACCACACTGCTGTAATTTACTATATGTCTTAATATCTGGTCAGAAGAGTTCACCCATTCCTCTTCCAAACACCTTTGAAATTTTTGGTCCTTTGTTCATCCAATTAGATTCTACAGTTGACTTTCAGGTTCCATAAAAAACAATGAGATCTTTATGAAGATTGCATTGAAAACATAGACTAATTAGGAGATAATTAACATTGTTATATATGTACTTCTTCTACCTGTGAGCATGACGTATCTCCCCACTTATCATGTCTTTTTTGGTACATTACAATAACTTTTTTTCCCACAAAAATCTTGTGCAACTTCTACTAGATTTATTTCTAGGCAAAAACTTTTTTTTTTCTTATTTTTTATGCCATTTGTAAAAGAATGGATAGCTGTCCACCATAAGTCTATAACCCTCTTGGATTATGTGAGGTTGCTGCTGGAGGCAACTGCACAGTCAGAGGCTGAATACCTCATCCCTCCTGGTATCCAAGTGTGGCCATGGCATTAGTGGTACCTGAGGAATATGAACAGAAAAGCAAATGGGTCCTGCCCTCTGGCCCCTGCCATATGGTTGTAGAGGACTTCAAAGTGTTAGAGGGCAGCCAAGAGAGGGAGAGGAACCTAAGTCTCTGAATCACCAACAACCAGGAACACCCACTTTGAAACTTCTATGTATTACACAGCAGACTGAAGTCTGATACAGCAGTTGGCTCTCTAAGTAATACACTATTTGGGTAGAGTTTTAACTGTTGTATAAAAACTATCTTTTCTGGCCAGGTGCAGTAGCTCATGCCTGTAATCCCAGCACTTTGGGAGGCTGAGACAGCCAGATCACTTGAGGTCAGGAGTTCAAGACCAGCTTGGCCAACATGGTGAAACCCCGTCTGTACTAAAAACACAAGTTAGCCAGACATGGTGATGCAAACCTGTAGTCCCAGCTACTCAGGAGGCTGAGGCAGAAGAATCGCTTGATCATGGGAGGTGGAGGTTGCAGTGAACCAAGATTGTGCCACTGCACTCCTCCTGGGCAACAGAGTAAGACCCTATCTCAAAAAAAAAAAAAAAAAAAAAAAAAAAATTATCTTTTCTACTCAATGTTGTCAGTGAATTTAAAAAATACATGTAAGTGGTGGCTCACGCCTATAATCCCAGCACTTTGGGAGGCCGAGGTAGGCGGATCACGAGGTCAGGAGATCGAGACTATCCTGGCTAACACAGTGAAATCCTGTCTCTACTAAAAATACAAAAAAATTGCCGGGCGTGGTGGCGGGCACCTGTAGTCCCAGCTACTCGGGAGGCTGAGGCAGGAGAATGGTGTGAACCCAGGAGGCAGAGCTTGCAGTGAGCCGAGATCGTGCCACTGCACTCCAACCTGGGCGACAGAGCGACACTCCATCTCAAACAACCAACCAAACAAACAAACAAAATATATGTATATGTATTTTGTGTACATTTGTATATTTTTTATATTAAGAAAATATGCTGAAGTGTCTAATAATTTCTATTCTCAGATTCTATGTACAGAGTCGTGTTATCTGTGAAAGCGATAACTTTGTTTCTTCCTATTCACTTCATATACTTGTATTTCTTCTTCTCATCTCCATCCTTTGGCCAGGACCTGCCTTTCTCTCCTCTCCCATATAACAGTAATATTTCTCATGTTTCATCATTAAGTATGAAGTTGTCTAGGATTAGGGATGGATGCCATCTGTTGAGTTAAAGAAGTTTCTTCCTACTCCTAGGTACCCAGTCATTTTTATTACAAATGGCTATTGAATCATAGCAAGTGCTTTTGCTGCATCTATTGAGATAATACATACATTTTCTCTTTCATCCCTTCATGTAGTGAATGACTACATAATCTAATATTAACTCATCTTTACAATCCTGGGCTAACCTTGGTCATGAAGAATTTCTTTTATACATTAATTAGTTTCTTTATCTCATAATTTGTTTAAGATTTTTGCACTCATGTTCATAAGTGATGTTTATAATTTTATGTTCTCTTGTTTTCTTGGTTTCAGGATGGTTTTGCTAACGTTATTAAATGAGTTAAGTTAAGGAGCTAATCTCATCTGTTTCTCATCTCTAGGACAGTTTGTATTTTAAAAGTATATATCTAGTCCTGAAATTTTATAGGGGAAGGAAAGGGAATGATTAGCCTACTAAGCTGTCTGGTGAGAGTTTCTTCTTTCTTTTATTAGGTAATTATTTAATTTATTTAAATGTATATTCAGATTTTATATTTCTCCTTAAACAATACTTTTAATATTTTCTCTGAGGTGTCTATTTTGCCAAAAAGTTAAATTTATTCCCATAAAATTATCCATAATTATCTTGTTTTCTAAAATCTCTATATTTTGTGTTTTTTTAAATATTGTTTATTCATGCCTCCTCCTTTTTTTCCTTGATAAATCTTACTGGAGACTTTTCTACCTTATTCATCTGTCCAAATAATCAGCTGTGGGCTTGATTTTTCTCTAATGTACATTTTAATTTCATTGTATTCATTCCTGCTCTTAATGCTGTAGTTCCCTTCCCTCTGCTCTCTATTTGGATTTACTCTATGGTTCCTTTTCTTATTCTTAAGTTATTAGCTTGTTAATTTTTAGTCTTCCTAACTTGCTAATATAAATACTACATATCTCTGTCATTTCCACCTTAGCTGGATTCCATACCATTTTGTTTGCTTGTTTGTTTTGAGATGGAGTGTCTCTTTGTCACCCAGACTGCAGTGCAGTGGCACAATCTCAGCCTCCGGAGTAGCTGGGACTACAGGCACCTGCCACCACCCCCAGCTAATTTTTTGTAATTTTAGTAGAGACAGGATTTCACCCATTAGCCAGGATGGTCTTGATCTCCTGACCTTGTGATCCACCCACCTCAGCCTCCCAAAGTGCTGGGATTACAGGTGTGAGCCACCGTGCCCAGCCTTCCACACCTTTTATTAACCATAATATTTTTACTTTGGTTCTAAGAATGTCTACTTTCCATTATAATTTTTTAATCCATGAATTAGTAGAGGGGTGTGTGTATGTGTGTGTGTGTGTGTGTGTGTGTGTTAATTTCCAAATGTGTGAGGAGATTTGTGTTATTTTTTGTCACTGATTTCTAACTTAATTTTGTTGTGGCCAGATAATATGGTTGGTATGATACCGATCTTAAGAAAGTGGTTGAGACTTGTTTGCCTCATTCATAGATAAATTTCGCAATTTTTTTCATATAGATAAATGGATATATGAATGGATGGATGGATGGGTAGATGGGTAGATAGATAAATGGAGATAGACAGACAGACAGACAGACAGACAAATGGAGAATGCTGTAATTTGTTATAAGGGAATATGAGAAAAATGTGTATTTTCCAATTGGCAAATGCAAAATTCTTCATGCATCTATTTAAATCAAGTTTGTTACTGGTGCTGTTCATTCCCCAATATCCTTATAGGAGTTTCATGATTTAACAATGATGAGATATGCTGAAGTGCTAAAGGAACTCACTGTGAATTCAGATTTCTCAATTCCTCTTTTCCGTGCACTTAGGCTATGTCTATCTTTTCTTGTAGTGCTGTAGCTAGATAAGATTTCTTTTTGTTAGTGTTTCATTGGTGTATATTTTTCCATCCTTTTACCCTTTGGAGTTCTTGGGTTTTTTAGTATGTTTCTTTGGAGTCCTTAAGTTTTTTATATGTCTCTCGTCAACAAAATATAACAGACTGTTGTTTCAAGTAGTCCAACAATTTCTCTTTAAACTGGAAACTTTCGTCCATTTACATTTACTGAGATGATTAATAAATTCAGATTCATTTCTAGCAAAGGCATGTTGGCTTCTATATATATTGCTTTTTAATTTAGTTTTGTTTTTTCAAAGTTTATTGAGATACAATTGACATACAATAAACTGAACAGATTTAAAGTATACAATTCGATAAGTTTTGATATATGTATAAACCCATGGAGCAATTAGCACAACCAAGATAATGAACATATCTATCATTCTCCTGAGGCTTTCCTATTCCCCATTGTGATTTCTTCTTCCCACCCTCCCCAGGCTCCATCCCTGAGCAAACACTGATCTGTTTTCTATCACTATAGATTAGTTGACATTTTCTAGAATTTCAGATATACGTAATTATGAAATATGTACTCGATATTGTTTAGCTTCTTACATTCAGCTGTAATTACTTTGTGGTTGACCATGTTCATTCCTTTTTATTGCTGAGCAGTGTTGTATTATGTAGATATTCTTTAATGTGTTTATCCACTCCCTTGTTAATGGGCATTTATTACAGATAAAACAGTTATGCGCATTTGTGTACAAGTCTTTGTTACAGACATATGTTTTCATTTCTCTTGGTAAATACTTAGGAGTGAAATGGCAAAGTCACATAAGAGATATATGCTTAACATTTTAAGAAATTGTCAAGCTGTTTCCCAAAGTGGGTATACTATTTTATATTCCCATAAGCTGTGTATAAGAGTTCTACTTTCTTCCATATTTGTACTAAAATTTGGTAGGGGCAGTCTTTTTAATTTTCTCTTTTCTAATAGATGTGTAATGGTATTTCACTGCAATGGTTTTACTTTGCATTTATAATATAGTGATTTTAATTTGCATTTACCTGGCTACTAATGATGTTGAGCATCTTTTCATGTGTTTGTTTGCCATCTATCTATCTTCTTGGTAAAGTGTCTGTTCAAGATTTTTGCCCATTTTAAATTAGGTTTTTAGTTTTATTACTGAGTTTTGAGAGTTTTATATATTCTGTATACAAGTCCCTTATCAAATCTTTCCTTTGCAGATACTTTCCTCCAACCTGTGGCTTTTCTTTTCATCTTTTTAACAGTATCTTTTTAAATGCAGAGGTTTTTAATTTTGATGAAGTCAGGTTTGTGCTTTTGGTGTCATGTTTTTTAAAGTCTTTGCTAATTCAAATTTACGAAGATTTTCTCCTATATTTTCTTCTAGAGGTTTTATAGTTTTAAGTATTACATTTAGGTATATGATCCATTTTGAGTTAATTTTTGTATATAATGATATATATGAATTAAAGTTTATTTGTTTGTTGTATGCAAATGCATATCCATTGTTCCAGTACCACTGAAAAGTAGAGACCTTATTCTCTATCTATTTAATTTTGGATAATTTCTGTTGCTGTCTTGAAGCCCTCACTCACAAGCTCTTTACCATGACCTTCCATTAAGTACTTTTGAAACAGAATGGGGGAAGGAGATGACCTTTCTTAATGGCAATAGGTTTAAAACTTGGGTAATCCACTCCCACTGGAGGACAGGCACAAAACTCCAGCCACTTCCCAGACCCTTCTCTTTTACAGGGAAAAAGCCTTAAGATACTGGAAGGATGGAAATTAAGGTCCCAGGAGAAAATCACTTTCCCTGGCTGAAGGTAAAAGCAAAGGTCATTTGACGTTGGAGGAGGGGTCAGAAATTCTTCTGCTCCTCATCTACTACTGGTGAGGGAAGAAGCCCACTCTGTCCCAGGATTCTGTACTGATACAAAGCAGAGGTCTGATATCACTGGAGTTGGGACCATGGTGAGGCAGGCAGCTCTCCTCTGTCTAAGATGCCCCACAGGTATGAGGCAAAGTATAGATTCCACTAAAGGGAGAAGCAAGAATTATGAGGGGCAGGTGCACAGATCCTGCCTAAGACTAAGACTAAATGAGAAAAATGGAGAATCCCCCCTGCCCCCAGTATGAGCCTTGTGCTGAGTAACGAGCAATAACAGAAGAACATAGAGGGTTCCCCTCTGTGGTGGAGGCATGCCAGGTCCCCTGAAAGCTAAGCAGGAAGTAGAAATACTGAGAAAGATCTTCTGGCTCCCCAGGCCCTATACTAGATACGAGACAGCAGCAACCCACCACTGGAGGAATTTGAAGTTTGTGTTGCCCTAAAGTAAGTCATTACAACTACAAAACTAAAACCCAGCACAACTACTGATTTTAATTGACTCAGCCCCCCACACTAACAGCCTGGCAGATACAGAGGGATACCTACTTCCTGGCATAAACACACGTTACCTCAATCTTTACTGTAATTCATACACAGTGTTTGGAACACAATTTTTAAACTACAAAGACACCCTCATACACACATTTATAAGACACACAAAAAAGCCAGAAAATAAACAACTTATTGTAAAGAGATAAAACAATTCACAGAACCAGACCCAGAGGCAGTACAGATGCTGAAAGTATCAGGGGCTTTAAAATAATTATGATTATTTGGTGGAAAGGGGTCTAGTGGAAAAGGTGGACAACATATGTGAACAAATGGAGACTTTCAGCAGAGATGGAATTATAAAAGATAATCAAATAGAGACGCCAAAATAAAAAAAAAAGATATAGAATTTCTTGAAGGCTTTTAAGCAGACTGTATGCAACAGAGGAAAGAAACAGTAAATTTAAAGATAGGTCAATCAATAGAAATTATCCAAATTGAAACACAAAGAGGCAAAAAATGGAAACAATAAAAATAACAATTGAGAAAAGCATCCAAAAGCTGTGGACAATATCCATATCAATGATCTAACACTGGGATCCCAGAAGAAAAAGAGAGGGAGGGCCTGACACCATGGCTCACACCTGTAATCCCAGCATTTTGGGAAGCCAAGGCAGGCAGATCACCTGAGGTCAGGAGTTTGAGTTCAGCCTGGCCAACATGGTCAAACTCTGTCTCTACTAAAAATACAAAAATTAGCTGGGCATGGTGGTGTGCACCTGTAATTCCGGCTACTCAGGAGGCTGAGGAAGGAGAACTGCTTGAACCAGGGAGGCAGAGTTTGCACTGAACTAAGATTGTGCCACTGCACTTCAGCCTGGGCAACAAAGCAAGACTCCAGCTTAAAAAAAAAAAAAAAAAAAAAAAAAAAAAAAAAAAAAAAAAAAGAAAAAAGAAAAAAGAGAGGCTAGAAGAGAACTATTTGAATATACGATGTCCAAGAACTTTCCAAAATTAATTAAAAGCAAGTTTCCAAAATTAATTCATAGTTCCATGAATCTTAGCAAACTCCAACAAGAATAAATAAAAACAAAACAAAAATTAAGCTCATCATAGTCAAACCACTGAAACCCAAAGATAAAGATAAAATCTTGAAAGCAACCAAAGAGGAGGGTATCATGCAAACAGGAGTAAAAGATTAGAATTATAGCAGACTTTTAATCTCTGCAATCCAGAGCTAGAAAAACATCTTTAAAGTGCTGGGGAGGGCAGCGGCAGAAAACCAAAACCTGTCAGTTCATAATTTTATACCCAGCAAAAATATTTTTTGAAAACAGAAGCAAAATAAATACTTTTCAGGCAAAGAAACCTGAGGGAATTCACTATAAAAACTTGCAAAGGAACTTTTGCAGGCAGAAGGAATATATCAAATGGAAACTTGGATCTCCACAAAGAAATGAAGATTGCAGGAACTGGTAAAAATGAGGGTAAATAGAAAAGACTTTTCGTTCCTTTTAAAAGTCTCTTTACAACAGGTAAAATGTATGACAAAAAATAGCATAAGGAATGGGAGGAAGGAAATTGGATTATACTGTGCTGAGCTGCTTTCACTACTGTCTAATGGTACAATGTTATTTGAAGTTGTTTATTGTAAACTCAAGAGCAGGACTGTAAAAACAAAAGTAAAAATGGAGATGTGAGTCACAAGTCAAAATGTAAACATATCTGTTGACAATATATAGTTAATACAATTATTTTAAGTGAAGAAGAGCGGTAAAAAAATACTGGAAACAAAGTAAGTTTTGCTAATCGCCTTCTCTGTAACATGTGATAATGAAAAAAACTTAATAGTTAGGCAATAGAAGTATGTGCATATTTAACATGGTGAAGATAAATGCAAAAAGATAATTTCATAAACCAGGAGAGCATTGTAGAGGAAAGGGAAAAGGAGGCATGCTAGTTTTATTCTTATTTATAGAAAAGAACTAACATATTCTGCCTAAGGAATGCTAAGGCCATTACACAAAGCTTTAATCTTAAAGATACATACTAGAAAAACAACAACAATTCACCTTCTTAACATGAGAAGAACCACATACACAAAAGAAGGCCAAAAGGAAAAAGAATAAAAGAATAAATAAAAGAATAAAAAAAGAATAAATAATATAATAAAAGCCACAGGGTAAAAAACTAAAAGATAAGTAAAAATTAAAAGTAAAAACAAGAAACATGATACAAAATTATATGACAAAGCTAGGCGTGGTGGCTTGCTCACACCTATAATCCCAGCACTTTGGGAAGCTGAGGCAGGTAGGTTACTTGAGGCCAGGAGTTCAAGACCAGCCTGGCCAACGTGGTGAAACCCTGTCTCTATGGAAAAAATAAAAATAAACATAAAAATAAAATACAAAAATTAGCTAGGCATGGTGGGGCACACCTATAATCCCAGCTACTTGGGAGGCTGAAGCAGGAGAATTGCTTGAACTCAGGAGGCAGAAGCTGTAGTGAGCTGAGATTGCACCCCTGCACTCCAGCCTGGGCAACAGTGAGACCCTGTCTCAAAAAAAAAATAATTATATGACAAAACCCCAAACAAATGTATTTGTCATATCTATAAATGTAAATGAGCTAAATTCACCTCTTAAAAAGATTTCGGATAGACTCATAGAGCAAAACCCAACTCTGTGCACCGTACAAAAGCTGTACCTACAACCAAATGATTCAGGAAGGCTGAAAATGGAAGAACGGAGAACATTACACTCGGTAAATGCCAGTAAGAAAAAAATCAAGATTCACGAAGTTAATGTAAGGAAAGGGAGGATTCAGAAATCACTATACAAGACAAGGCACTTTATAATGCCAAGGGTTATAATTCACAACTCAGATGTAAGAATTATGAACATGCAGTCAACACAGTAGCAAATTTTGTACAGTAAGAATAATGGAAAAAATCAGGAGAAATTGATAAACACCCATAACAAGAGATTTAAATTTATGTCTTGGTCTAGGGCAGATCAAGAAAACAAACAAAGAGAAATAAGTCAAGTTATAGTCAACCTTAGTAAGATCATAGGGCAAGTACTGTACCCTAATACTAGAGAACACACCTTTTCAATGCCAAGTGAAGATAAGCACTCATGAAAACTTTACATTAAGCCACAAAGAGAACCTCAATAAATAATATAGGTGATGTTCTCTAGTCACAATAAATGTAATAAAATTAAAAATGAATAACAATATCCTGAAAACATTCCTTTCATCTGAAAATTAATAAACTCCTTTCTAAATTAATAAACTCATTACTCTTAGGTTAAAGGGGAAAATAGAAACAAATAGAATTAAGTATGTGTATTTAAAAAAAAGTACACATGTTAAATCCAATGAAGATATAAATAAAGCAGTGCTCCGAGGAAAATTAATAATCCTTGACAGATATATCAGTAAAAAAAAAACAACAATAAAACAGGCGAATAAGATTCAATTCAGAAAGAAAAGGAAAAACAGCAGGAAGGAAAATATAAAAACAAAGTAATTAATAACAGAGAAACATAGGACCAATACATAAATCCAAAAGGTGATCCTTGGAAAAGAGTAAATTGAGAAATGAAAAAGAAGACACAAATAACAAAGAAACAGGGGGAATAAACATAGAAAGGAAAATTAAAATAATCATGTGAAACCACTTTGCATGCTATTAAGTGAATATATCCTAAAACCTGATATAATGGAAGTCAATTTGGGCTGGTAAGAGGAAAAAATTAGATAAATTGAGCAGAGTATTTGAACAAATAATGATTCACGAATTGGGCAGTCCTCAGAACCAGGAGAGGTTCAGAGAGCTATACTTAGCAACGTGAGCAGGCAGTATTTACAGATAGAAAAAAGGAAGTGGCACACAGAAAACTCTTGATTGATTACAGCTGGGCATCTGCCTTAATAAGGACATGATCTGATCAGTTGGTAGCCTGTGATTGGCTGAAGCTCAGCTGCTCTAATTGGCTGAAACTCAGATATTTTTTACAGGAATATACTCTTCATTAATTTGCAGTTTGTTTACATACAAATTTAAGTTGCAGTTTGCTATGTAGGAACTCAAAGTAGGAAGGCAGCCTTAGGCCAAATTTAGTTCAGTTTAACAGGGCTCAGAGGGGTTGCATGAGTAACTAGTAGAGCCAAGACTGTATCCAGTCTTGTGACTCCCAAATCAAAGTTTCTCAAGCACGTCCACTGTCTTCTGCCTGCAGCTTCCTTGGACAAAAGCTGGGAGATCCGGATCCTGTCTAGGGTCTGCAGGAGGGGAAATTGGCAGAAAAGGCTGGCTCTGGATTTGTTGAGCCTGTGAAAAAAACCATCATTGGCATCAGGGACCAAGAGGCCTAGCTAGACAGAGTCCTCCCTCTTTATGGAAGACCCAACCTGCCCACCAGGATCACCCAGCACACAGTGCACACCACCCCATAGCTTTCTGGCTCTACTGGACTCTGACCTCTCCCCTTCCTCAGCCTGGACTGCATCTTTCATCTGTCTGGGGTCCTCAGGACAGCACTCACTTCTGCCACTTCCCCACCTTGTCCACTTCTAAGAGCCAGATCCCAGCCAGCTGTAATGCAGGCCATGTTTCCTCCAGAAACTGATACAGCACCCAAGAGGTGAGGGGCAAACCAGCATCCCCAAACCCAAGTGTGGAGTCCACCCAACAGAGAGTGGGCTCCAAGAGAACTGGAACGTGGATCAGCAGCCCATAAGGATGCAAAATTAAGGCCAGGCTGACAGACACCAAAGATACCCACCATATTGGGTTCAGTGGAAGAGAGAGTTGTGGAACAATGCGATTAGTGTAATCTACTTTGTAAACCTTTTTTGCTGGTTGTAAAAGTAGGATGATGGGGGGGAGAGAGGAACACATGAAGTGAAAATATATTTTCCTATCACCCAGGAATCCCCAGCCTCTGTTTCTAGGAGGCAAGCTCAATTTTCATGTCTGCTGTATTCTTATTTTTCCATATATGAAATAGCATGTAAATATTTATAAATAGGTTATACATACACATACTTTATATTAAAATTTAACACCAAATGGAGCCATTCATTAATGTGTTCATTCAGTCTTCCATTTTAAATGGATTGGATGCCAAAGATCTGATGATGAGCAAAACAAGGGCCAGTCCCTGCTCCCACAGAGCCCAGCGTGGATGCGACCATCAAATATCCACACAAAGGAAGGTATAATTAGAAACTGAGATCCAGTGAGGAAACACATGTGAAAGTCTCAACAGTGAAGCTTTCCACAGTGGCAGCCACAACTGTCATTGTTTAAGAGACAGTTACCAGCAAGCTGGGCATCGCAGACCTGGCCATCAATGCATTCTCTTCAGGCCTCTACTCTGCTTCTGATTGAGAACCAGAGCTGTGACTCACTGCCCTCCACCATCTGTTGGAGGGGCTCAAATGACTCAGCCCCACCCCACCCCACCCCATCCCATCCTCCAGGAATGCTTCAGAGGAACAAGAGACAAAATTATTCCATGTGACTCAGGCCCAGCCTGGCCCACACCCTCTGCCCCTCTGTGCCTGAGAAGCAGTGGTGGCCATCGCCGTGCCCCTGAAGGACACATCTTTTCAGGTAAGCAATGCACTTAGGGAGATTGTCTTAGCCTGTTTGGGCTGCTACAACAAAAACACCACAGACTGGGTGGCTTAAATGACACACATTTACTTCTTACGGTTTTGGAGTCTGGGAAATCCAAGATCCAGGGAGATTCAGTGTTGGCTGAGGACCCACTTCCTGGCTCAGGGGTGGCCATCTCCTCACTGTGTCCTCACATGGCTGAAGGGGTAAGGGGTCTCGCTGGTGTCTCCTTTATGAGGGGACTAATTCTATTCATGAAGGCTCCACCCCACCCTTGTGACCTAATCACCTCCCACCTCTGCATGCCATCACATTAGTGAATACCATGCTAGGATTTCAACATACAGATTTGGGGAGGAAGCATCTCCAGAGAGGGATCCTCACAACACAAGCTGTGATGAATTTCTCAGGGTGGAGCTGAGCTTGCCAGTGGAGCAGTGAGGAACCATGGCTCCACTCCACCTCCTCCCTTAACAGGGCCCTTCTGACCACACCTGTCCCCGTGAGTGTCATCTCTGCAGAGAATCACACATCTGAGTCTCCAGTCTCTGCCCAGAACCTCAAACTGCATACGCCAGAGCAGAACCCACCATCCCCTTCCAGAGCCCCTTCCCGTGCCCAGCACTGCCTCGCACATCTACCTCCTCGAATGACTCTACCTTCTGCTCTGAATCCTAATCTTGAAATCCTGGAGTTCACTTCAGCTTCTTCTCCCTCTTCTTCACTCTCCTCACCTAATCCATGATCAAAGCCAGTCACACTTATGAATTTCTTCCCAATCTGACCTTTCCTTGCTTCCCCTGCTTCGGCCTTCTGGGCATCTCATTTTCTACAAGGACTCTTTCAAGAACACCTCGCTGGCCTTACTGACTCCAAGCTACACACTTCTCACTGTGCTCAAAATATTTTCCTAAACACAATGAGGCGGGAATTTCCCACCATCCATTGGCATCGCTGGCATCTCCTCAGGGTCTACAGCAGATACCACAAACTCCATGGAGGGCAGGCAGATGACCAAAGGGATGCAGGCCGGGCCGAGTTGATAAAAGGGCCACCACAGGGAGTGGTGAGGACTGTGGCAGATTGGAGGATGCTTGTCCTGCTTAGGAGCAGCCACTGCCCAGCTACAGCTAAGTATAGCTGTAAGAGAATGGAGACCCCAAATTGCCAGACTTGTTAGAGTTTCATAGGATGCAAGAACCCAACTTTGTCTATGAAATCTCTTTTTTTTAATAAAAGTTGGTGACTAATTCACAGGTAAAATACTATCAATAATTTCCTTATTCCTGCCATTTTGGGCCCTCTCTGGTCTGGGTTTACATACACTTCCAGCACCATCCTCCCTGTTTATGGCCAAAACCATGCCATGCTCCAGGACACTAGGCTCTTTGCCATTCCCAGGACATGGCTTGCCTGGCACATTCCATCCCCTTCCCTGCAGATGCTGTTCCCTGTACTGCACTGTGCTATCCCTTCCAGGCCTATCCAAATCCTACCCCCCTATGAAGGGTCACCTCACTGCCACCTCCTCCAAGGACTTGTCCCATAGCCCTGAGACCAATGACTCCATTCTGCTCCACTTTGTTTCCCCTGCATGTTGTACCCCTGCCCCAGTGCAAGACACAATCTGACCTGTTTATCTTTGGCTGTGCATGTACCCATCACCCACATGGTTGGAAACAAGAATGCAGACACTGTGTCTTAGTCACAAAGCCTGCACACAGTAGGTGAACTACAGACATTTCAGGAATGCTGCTAATTAGAATTTAGGAAAGGGGACTGATGCCACAACAGAGCATGGACTTGGGAATTTGGGGTGTCCATGTCTTTGCACAAGTAGGGTCTTCTCAGCACGAAATTCCTGATCTGCACACTCAATGTCCCTGAAGCCTCCAGCCCCTCTCCCACCCCAGCTTGTGTGAGGTGGAGCCCAGCACTCTGAGGAAGTTCTGAGTCACTGTCTGAGCCTCGGCCTAATGCACTTTGCAGGCTTTGTCATTAGTAACCTGGCCCACTCCTTGCTTTGCAGTTCCCCCTGGTTTATGGCTAAAAACATCTGTATGAAAGTGGGCCTTGCCAAAGTGTTTGCAGCTACTCCCCATTCCTCCTCCTGCACCTGAAGTCCTGGTCCCCTTCCGGCTGTTTATGACTGTTTGCTGTGGAAACGACTGGATTCATAGCCCAGGAGGGAGCAGGTGCAGAGGCGACAGGAGAGCAAATGAGTTCACTCAAGTCAATGTGCCTGCTTCTCATTCTGACCCTGAGGGGCAGGGAATGCGGGCCAGACCAGTTAAGGGAGGACGTGGAGCAGGATGAAATGCAGGCTGCTTTTCCTGGAGATGTGAGCTGGATGTGAAATGGCCTCCAGATGTGGGCTGAAAGGTCCTCTAAAGTTTGAAGCTGAGCTTTTAACAGTCTCCCTGTGGGGAACCAGAAAAGCCCTCAGGCTAAGGAAGCTTTGTTTGTTTCATTACACACCGTCCTGGTCTCACAGTTCCTACCACTGTGTGCAGCTGCTGGGCCTGGGTTCCTGAACACCCACATGGGCCCTGGACATTTGGTCATCCAGGAGGACACAGAGCCATCCCACCTGGTCAACTTCCTGCGGAGGCGGGAGTTTTCACCCCTGTGCTTGGTTAACTTATAGATGAGAAGGGTTGTTGTAAGGACCAAGTGAGAGGGTTTGCTGGGCACTGGGGAACACTACACAAATGCAAGCAATCAACTCACTAATTATTGGTGGTAGTGTTAGTAGGCCAATGAGTTGTCTGGAAGAGACAGACACAACTTACTAAGGGACCAGCCCCTGCTAGTTCAGATCTTTCATGCAACAAGCTATTTTTAAGCTCCTACTATGTGCAGGGTATGGTACTGAGCTCTGCAGGAGAAAAAAGTGCAAGTTAGGGGTCCTGTTCATAAGACCCTTAAAACCTGCTAGCAGAGTGCTACGCTAATGAGAAAGGAGCTAGGAAGGGAGGGAGCACTGGTTAGTGTGAGAAGAGCACCCGTGGGGACAGCAGACAGGAGTTTGGAGTCTCCTGTGCAGCTACTGGGGAGGGGTGTTGGCGAGCAGAGTGCAGAATGGGAGCAAAATGGAGACGGCAGAAGGTGGAGGGGCAGCTTGAGTCCACGAAAAAGGTCCAGGAAAGCTGCCTCTTCAAACACACCTGGCCACTGGCTTTGTGTCTTTAGCAGTTGGTGAGACTCCTTTTGTGGGATTCCCTGAATAGAGATAGTAGCTGGCAGCTAATGAAAGAGTTGACTGATGAAATGGAGATCTCCTACTTTTGGGCCAAGAGTCTGTTTCATTGCTGGCATGGAATCACAGCCCAGTCATGGACAGATGAAAGGGTCATCCCCTCGACACCATCTTCTTTGGGAGTCCAACTCTACCAGGTCCTTGGAACTGGGATGTTGACCATAAGGTCGAGGCCAGATCCAGCTCTTTCTGCTTGAAGAAGTAGGAGACTTTTCCTCCAAGCAAGTAACCTTTCACTCTATATAGCTAGAGCTTCTATAATCTCATGAACAGTCTTGCTGTTTTTTTTTTAAATGGATGCTGGGTAGTTCTAATAATCTTTCTACTCAAGGTCAAGGACATTTAGCTGTACAGTCAGAATTTACACAGTTTCTTCTTGATAGTTAGGAATTGCTATCTTAGCCAAGCTGAGGCTCAGATCTTCAACTGCCATCCCCTCTCCCAGAGTTGTGGTGAGTACTTTGTCTTCTCTGGAGTACCCCTTGCCCAGGAGTTGAAGGGCTAACTTTTGCTGAAGGTGGAGATGGTAATGTCAATCCTGACATGAGAGAGTTTAATGATTGCTTCAAAGACTCCTTACTTAAAGTTCCCATAAAACCTAGCAGGTTTATGCAAATTTAGTTCTCCTTCCAATTCGCTACCCCTCATCTTATGCTAGAGTGTTTGGGGGCAGGTCAGTAGATCAGGCGCTACTCTGACCCAAAGCCACACATTTAATGAAGAACAGCTTCATGGTTCAAGTAGCATCATGTGCTTTTACTTGATCAGCTTCCCAGCACTGCTAATAAAAGCTTTACCCAAAGAGAAGCCTCATGTCCTGAACTAACTACACCCAGCACAACAGCTGTCAGGTCAGATAAGGCCTGTACTCTGTGCAGCCTTCTCATTTCAAGCTAAGTGTTACCAACCTCCATGAGCTGCTTCTGTGATCAACTGCATACTTTTGCACAAGAACTCAGTAGGAATGACTAACTCCATGGAACGTTCACATCTGAGAGAGACCAAGTGCTTTTCAGAGGGTACGGGCATCACACTGAAAATGTGATCACACTGATCACATTTTCAGTGTGATGCCCGTACCCTTTGAAAAGCAGAGTGACATGGAATCTGTTCCCCATGGAGAGTTGTGTATGACAGGTTCAGGGAGGGCCAGCACGCCACCCATGGTCATCTCAGGAGCCTAGGGAGTCACAGACATCATCAGCCACCCCTCCCCACCTTCCTGCTGTTTGCATGTTCTTTGCCAGGTGCCACTTTTCAGTGTCTAGGAATGAAATTTAGTTGAACCAGGACCATACATTTCTCTGGAATGATACCAAGGGATGATTGTCAAATGATGTAGGGACCTCAAATAAAATGAACCATTCCTTTCTGAAACAGCCAACACCTGCTTTCTAGGGGCATTCAGAGTTTGAGCCTCATTGACCATATGGCAGAATGGCTTCTACAATTTTATTATTGATCATGGAAAGTAGCCTTTTATTTTCCCTCTCTCTTTCCTTTCCAGGCTCTACTGTGGAATGAGTTCATGTCCACTGATCCAACCACAGTTTTCATGATTTTTTTTTTCACCTTAGCTATCTTACCCTTTGCCCCTATCTTTTCCATCACTAAAGGCCTAACTTCTCTAGTTTATAAGGCGCTGATTAGAAGTTCTCTGTGAGCATTTGCTCTCAGTGTCCTGGGTGGCCTTTGGAAGTCTCCCTTCATCCTGCCTTCACAGTTCTACCCATGGCTGTTCAGGGTGGGAATAAACACTCTCCCAGCCAGGGGTGGCATCACAGTCCCAAGGGACAGGGTGCCTGGTGCACAGTAGGAGCTCAATAAGAGTTGCTGTTGTGTGGCCTTGGATGAGTCACCTGCCCTCCCTGGGTACTACTTTTACCATCAGCTCTCATTTTTGCTAATAATGATGATGGAGGAAAAAGACAAAGAGAAGGAAGAAGAGAACACTAAGAGACACATACGAAAGAAGATGTAGTGCATGATATAGTGGTTGGGGGAAAAGAAAGAAGAAAGAGAGGAGGATGGAAAAGCCAACCTCGAAACATAAGAACATAACAAAGAGGAAGATCTGCAGGACCACAGGAGTCCCACAGGCACCCCTACACCAAAGGGCTCCTGGATTCCAAGTATTTGCTACATTGGAAGGAAAGTCCCCAGCCTTGTCTTTCCTTTAACTCAACAATGGAGCCCTCCTTCCACTCCTGGAAACATGAGAGGTCACATCTCATCATGTCTCAAGCATGTCTTCTCATGTCTCATCGCCCTCCACCTTGCTAGAAGAGGGATTTGTGAGATTTAGGGTGTGGGAACCTGGCCTGGGAGAGTACTGAGAGATTCGACACCCTTTAGTGCTGACCTCTGCCTCCCTCCAAAGATCAGAGCCTCAAGGTCATGCTGATGGCAAGAGCCAGAGCCTAGACTGAACACCAAGGGTTCTGATTCCCCAGCTAGTTCTTCATCCTATCTCCCGACACCCTCTACTTATGAAGGAACTGCTCTCAGCCCTTGCATTCGGAGAGGGCTTCCAAGTCATGGCCACTTTGACCATTTTCAATAATTCACCCTGGGAAGTGGGTGTCACCTCCTCATTTTGCAGATCAAGAAGCTGAAGCTCAGGAGGATTAACTGACTTGCTCAAGTCTTGAATTCTGCCTCTTTCATACATAGCTGAACCACTTCTTTATGGCAAACTCTGCACCATGCTGAGCTCAAAGTGGCTTAAATTGGGTCTTGAGTCCTGAGTCGAGGGAATGATGCATTGATTCTTCCTGTGGTTCCTGGAAGTCTTCTAGCTCTAAGGAGACATTGGCTGCTGTCTTCAAGCTCTGTGACTTGTCTCTTCCCAGGGCACTGTGGAGGAACCTGGAGTCCCTGGTACCCACTTGCTTGACCTGGGGGCTATAGGATATGCCTTAGGCTGTGACTCTTAGGAGTCCATAACAGCCTCATCTGTACTTTGTGTGCCTCACTTCCATCTTCCAGTCCTGGCCTGGGGGAATCCATTTTCCTACTGTTCCAGAGACTTCCACACTGAGTGTCCAGAGGGCTGGACTTCTGCAGAGGGTTTTTTTCCTGTGGTATGGGGATACCATGCCTGTATAAGGTCTTGGCCCTGGAACTTTGACTACCAAGATGCCAAAATCTCTTTATATTTGAGTCTTTATAAAACCAAAGTTTCTTCCAGAGGTGATCTCATGTCACAATATATACCAAAAACATGACTTGCACCTTTGCATTTCTCCAGTCCCTGGGGTGAAACAACAAAGGGGAAGTTCATAGAGAGGTCTATGGAAAACTGATGGCTTCACCTGGCTACCTTCTCTGCTGGTCCACAGTCAATCTTCTGGTTGAGGGCCTGGAGCCTTTACTAGTCAGGAGCACCGGAAGTCAGAGTGACAAGCTAGATGGGAAGCAGAAAAGAGCGAGGACAAGCTGGGACCTGCCAGACACGTTTGCATCTGTTTCACACCATATGCAACCATGACAATCATTCAGAGAGTAATGGCCTCTGCTCTACTTCTGTCTTCCAAATCTCATACCAGTTGCCATTTGGCTGACTCTATATGGCTCCAATAACCTGGAGTCTTACAGGGAAGATAATTCTGGGAGTATAGCCCCCAGCTTAACCAAATTAACACAGCACCATCCAACATGGTGTACTTTAGCAACTCACTTCCCTCTGAGTCTTTATTCCTCTTCAGTTAAACAGGGGAAAAATACTAACAATAATCTAACTCAGACTGTTGATTGAATAAGAAATATATGCATAGTCTGGCATATTCTAAGTACTCAGTGCTAATATGGTTTGGCTGTGTCTCCACCGAAATCTCATCTCGAATTGTAGTTTCCACAATCCCCACGTGTTGTGGGAGGGACTGGTAGGGGGTAATTTAATCATGAGGGTGGTTACCTCCATGCTGTTCTTGTGATAGTGAATGAGTTCTCACAAGATCTGATGGTTTGATAAAGAGTTTCCCCCCACTTTGCTCTGCACTTCTCCTTGCTGCTGCCATTTGAAGGACGTGTTTGCTTCCCCTTCCGCCAGGGCTGTAAGTTTCCTGAGGCCTCCTTAGCCATGCTGAATTGTGAGTCAATTAAACCTCTTTCCTTTATAAATCACCCAGTGGTGGGTATGTCTTTTTTAGCAGCATGAGAACAGACTAATACAAACGCATACTATTTTGCTTATTATAGAAGAAACTCCTACATACTTGTTGAATGAATGAATTGGAACTCTTCGCAGAGGTATAAAGGGGACAGGAAATAAGTCACCAGCCAGAACTTCAGGGCCAAGCTTCCTCTTGTGGGAAGCTTGTGACCAGAATAAATCTAGAAAATGTCTGTTTAGACATCATCTGGGTGGTCTGGCACTGAGAATTAGGCTGGGCTAGGGAGCTCAGCCCCACTTCACTTGCCTCTATCGGTTCAGCTCTTCTAAGTCCAGAAAAAGGCTTCTCAGGAGACCAAGCTGTCCAAGAATCAGAAAACCTGAGTTCTGGGCTGGGCATGGTGGCTCAGCCAGTCATGGTGGTAAGTGGTCAGGAGTACACAAGGGGAGAAGCAGCACCCAGGATGAGCTCATTATATGGTGTCAGCTAAGCACCGAACCCTGAGATAGGGGCTCCAAGACAAGGGGAGGGTTCCTCACTTTCTATCTTCAGTGGCCCAAGGAAAAGGAGGGGAAAGAAGGCACCTTTATTCCTTACACTATGGCCTCCTTGAAGGTCTTGCTCCATAATGGGAAGTTTGCCAATGTGGGACACTTCCTCCCCCTGAAATTCTTCAAGGCTGCCTGGAATTTCAGAGATAGGAGCATGTTATCCCCTGGGTATCTGCAAACAGTGGGTGGAATGGAGACCAGGTGTGGCTACAAGGGCGGGGTCTGGGGCCTGAGAGCCCAGTGCTTGCCTTTGCCTGGGTCTGCACACAGCAGGTTTTTGACATACCACCGAGAGCTGGTGGGATGGATGGGAGGAGGGTGAAGTCACCAGGCCATAGAACAAGGAATCCAAGGAATTCCATAGCAGGTTTGGCAGACAAGTAGGGAGTGAGAGATGCTGGTGCTCCCTGTTATGTGGTGAGTAGTGGCCTTCGCCCAGGTAACTGTCCTGAATTCATGAGCTGATCCTTCAGTTCTACTCTAACCTCTATAGCCCATCCTTCATGCAGCATGGGAGTGATCTGTTTATTTAAAACATAAAGCAGGTCATGTCATTACTTGTGACAACTCTCCAATAGACATACGCTATGCAATGGACATTTTTCACAGCTGCCTGCAAGGTCCTATGTGAAGCGGCCCTGCCCTCCTCCCCTCCAACCACTCTCAGCTCAGTGGCTTTGCCGCAGAACTGCCCACCCTCACGGCCTGCAGCCACAGCGGGACACAGAGGAGACTCCATGATGCTGACTGAGTGAGTGAGCAAGGACAGCTGAGATGCTGATCAGAGTGTATCTGGCCATCCCCATATCTTCCTATCCCCACCTGCTGAGCAAAAGACCTCACTTTGGAGCCGCCCAGTTCTGCACATTCTCCTGCTAGCTTTAACCAAACTCCTGCTTCCTCTTCCCAACATCTAGAAGAGGTTCTTAGGAGGCTTCTCCAGTCAACCCACCATCATGATGCAGTGAGCACTTGAGCCCTAGAGAGGGGAAGCGACTTGGCCAAGATCTTTCACAGAGTTTGGTGGAGGTGCAGCCAAGTCTGATGCTGGCTGCCCCGCTGGAGGGCAGTGCCCCCACTGCCCCTGTAGCCACAGGGCCTGGGCTGCAAAATCAGGGGATGCCCCAGGACTCACAGCAGCCCAGAGGGGCCCCTAGATGGAGTCAGTGGCCTCATGATTCCTCTGGGGCACTGAAAGGACCTGGGCCCCAAAAGGCTGAGACCCCACATGGGATCAAGTCCAGCCTCAGAATGCCCTGGTTGCCCCATAGTTGTTCTTGGCTGAACTTGAACCTCTGCTCCCAGGGGCCTCTGAGAACATCTTGAGGCAGCCCCAAGGAGGACAGCCTCATGGTTCTAGGGAACAAGGAGAAAGCAGGGAGGAAGCTGAAGAGGAGAGGGGAGGGGACTTAAGCTCACTGTGTGGTGGGAGAGAAAGACCATTCCAGCGGCAGCACGTCACAGTTGGCCAAGGAGGCAGGGGTGGGGAGGGGGGGTTGCTGGGGTGG
>NW_016814242.1:172338-181746 GCF_001698545.2 Rhinopithecus bieti
GTTGCTGGGGTGGGTGGGCCGGGAAAGGGGATGCAGCAACATTTGGAGCTTTACAGGGAGCCTTGCCTTTGCAGCTGACCAGTCCATATGTGAAAGGGTGAAAGCAGGGACCCCGGAGCCAAGTCTGCCAAATCTTTCCATCTCGGCTCAAACTCTGCCAATTAGTAACTCTGTGACCTTGGTCAAGTCACTTACCCCTTCTAAGCCTCAGTTTCCTCACCTGTAAAATGGGGATAGCAGTAGTCCCTATCTGCAGAAGGCTGTTTCTTGGTAGCTCCAGTGAACCATGCTGACTCTGGGACAAGCTTTGACCAAAGGTGATGCAAACGGAGGTTTGGCAAACATTTGCACATCGGAGCTCATCCTTCGGAATATTCCTTCTTAGAACTCAACCACTACACCATGAGAAGGCCCAAGCAGGCATGTGGAGAAGCCTGTGGGGAGGAGAGTCAAGGACCCTGGCCAAGAGCCTCGCTGAGCTCCCAATCAGTGGCCAGCACCGCCTGCCAGCCACATGACTGAGGCCACTGCAGAGCTCACCCAGCACCACAGGAGGCAGAAAAAATGCCTTGGCAACCCACAGAGCTGTGAGATAATGAGTGATTCTTGTTATGAAGTCACTAGGGCTTTAGAGGTTTGCTACACAGCAATAGAAAAACTCAAACACTGTCTCGTAGAGTTATAAGGGAGGACTCAAAGAGATGATTCACATGTGCACACAGCACAGTGCCTGGTGTAGAGCAAGACTCTATATATGCAGCTATTATTTGCACTGTGGTCATTTGATCATCATAGCAAGCTGTGGAATAGTGACCCTTATTGCTGCCCTTACACAAATGCTAATAAGTAGCAAGCATGATACTGTGCAGTTTGCAAGTCGCTTTCTCACACGTTATCCGTATCATGGCAACATGAACCCTGAAAACGTTAAGGGCTGTGCCCAAGATTACACAGCTCCTAAGTGGCTGAGCTGGATTCAAACACACACCTCCATAGCCCAAGTATAGCATCAGTGAACCCAAACACTGCCTCATGGGCCACAGTGACTGGTCTTGGATAATATGCAACAGTACAGAGACTTAGCTGCTCCCCAGAAAAGCTGACTTGGGATTGAGTCCTAACTATGTGATCTTGGGAAAAAACTTAAGCAAGTCTTAAGTTCCACATCTGAGAAAGGGACATAATATGCTTGGTCCAGCTTTTCTCCATCACTGAATGCCGTGAGATTTGAATCAAAGAATGGGCGGAAAAAGGTAATGGATTTTTAAATATATTTTTATATTTTTTTAGAGACAGGGTCTTGCTATATTGCCCAGAATGGTCTTGAACTCCTGGGCCCAAGCCATTCACCCGCCTCGGTGTCCCTAAGTGCTGGGATTACAGGCATGAACCACGATGCCCAGCTGATTTTCTTTAGTTTTCTGTAAAACTCTTTGGCAGGGTCTGAACTCCTTCCATCATTATAGCAGATGTGCATCCCAAACAGGACAATTTGGGGTACAAATTGGTCTGTGTGCCCTTTCCTCTGATCAGGGAGAGCCTGGAAACATCTGGCCCCCAGTGGTGAGCTGTGGGTGGAGGGTGCTCTTGGCCAGCCCTGGCTGGGCCTGACTCTGGCCCTGGGCCCTGGGCCAGAAGGATGGTGGATGGAAGCTGCCTTTCGTCCTGCCTAACACTACCCCCATTTGGATATTTGCAGGCCCCTCTCATGGCTCATATCCCCTGACCTTCTTTTCATCTGGCCAAGAACCATGGTGGGTGCACTGGCCCGGCCCCTCCCCTGCTTGATATTTTCCTTCTCGCTCTCAATGAGAAGTTTGTGGGATGCTTCTGAAAAGTGAATGGGGAGCACAGAGCTTGGTTTAATGACATTCTCCCTTGGTGGAAAAATTGATGGCATCTCATGCCTCAACATATCTGAGTAAAGACAGGAAGAAAATGAATGAACAAACCACGCGAATATCTGGGAAAAGAGTGCCCCCAGCAGAAGGAACTACAGAGCAAAGAATCTTGAGGCAGGAATGTACACTTCTCTCAGCTCCCCTAAATGCTGCCATCTTACATAGCCAGAGTACAGTTATCAAGCCCAAGAAATTAACACTGACGCAATATGATTAACTTATCTACAGAGCATATTCACATTTCGCCAGGATCCAATTCAGGATCCCACATTCCATTTAGTTGTCATGTCTCCTTAGTCTCCCCAGTCGACAACAATTCCTCAGCTTCTGTCTTTCTTGACCTTGACACTTTCAAAGAGGGCTGGCCAGCTGATTTGTAAACGTCTCTCAATTGAGGTAGTCTGAAGTTTTCTCAGGATTAGATTAAGTATTTTTTGCAAGAATAATGTTGTGTCTTTCTCAGGGAATACCTGACGTCAATATATTTTAGGCCTGGTGGTTTTGGCCTTGATCACTTAAGATGGTGTTTGCTAGACTTATTCTCTATAAAGTTATTATTTTTCCCTTTGTAATTAATGCTAGCTCCTGGGGAGACACTGCAAGGCTATGCACATATCACATTTCTCATATATTTTTACTCAATTCAGTATCCATCAATGATTCGTGTCTGCAATGATTATTACTGTGGTGTTTGCCAAATGGTGGTTTGCTATCTCCATCATTTTTCAACATTTATTAATTGGAATGCTACTGTAAGGAAGAGTGGCTCCTTCTCCCCATTTACTATGTATTTAATTTTTTGTTACTATGAACGTATGAATATTTCCTGTACCCTGTGGGTTATTCATTCTATCATTATTTATTTTGTTGCTCAAATTGTTCCAGCTTTGATGTCTGGGTTCCAGCTTTGATGTCTGGGTTCCAGCTTTGATGTCGTCTGGGTTCCAGCTTTGATGTCTGGGTTCCAGCTTTGATGTCTGGGTTCCAGCTTTGATGTCTGGGTTCCAGCTTTGATGTCGTCTGGGTTCCAGCTTTGATGTCTGGGTTCCAGCTTTGATGTCTGGGTTCCAGCTTTGATGTCTGGGTTCCAGCTTTGATGTCGGGGTTCCAGCTTTGATGTCGTCTGGGTTCCAGCTTTGATGTCTGGGTTCCAGCTTTGATGTCTGGGTTCCAGCTTTGATGTCTGGGTTCCAGCTTTGATGTCGTCTGGGTTCCAGCTTTGATGTCTGGGTTCCAGCTTTGATGTCTGGGTTCCAGCTTTGATGTCTGGGTTCCAGCTTTGATGTCGTCTGGGTTCCAGCTTTGATGTCTGGGTTCCAGCTTTGATGTCTGGGTTCCAGCTTTGATGTCTGGGTTCCAGCTTTGATGTCGTCTGGGTTCCAGCTTTGATGTCTGGGTTCCAGCTTTGATGTCTGGGTTCCAGCTTTGATGTCTGGGTTCCAGCTTTGATGTCGTCTGGGTTCCAGCTTTGATGTCTGGGTTCCAGCTTTGATGTCTGGGTTCCAGCTTTGATGTCTGGGTTCCAGCTTTGATGTCGGGTGGGTTCCAGCTTTGATGTCTGGGTTCCAGCTTTGATGTCTGGGTTCCAGCTTTGATGTCTGGGTTCCAGCTTTGATGTCGTCTGGGTTCCAGCTTTGATGTCTGGGTTCCAGCTTTGATGTCTGGGTTCCAGCTTTGATGTCTGGGTTCCAGCTTTGATGTCTGGGTTCCAGCTTTGATGTCTGGGTTCCAGCTTTGATGTCTGGGTTCCAGCTTTGATGTCTGGGTTCCAGCTTTGATGTCTGGGTTCCAGCTTTGATGTCTGGGTTCCAGCTTTGATGTCTGGGTTCCAGCTTTGATGTCTGGGTTCCAGCTTTGATGTCTGGGTTCCAGCTTTGATGTCTGGGTTCCAGCTTTGATGTCTGGGTTCCAGCTTTGATGTCTGGGTTCCAGCTTTGATGTCTGGGTTCCAGCTTTGATGTCTGGGTTCCAGCTTTGATGTCTGGGTTCCAGCTTTGATGTCTGGGTTCCAGCTTTGATGTCGTCTGGGTTCCAGCTTTGATGTCTGGGTTCCAGCTTTGATGTCTGGGTTCCAGCTTTGATGTCTGGGTTCCAGCTTTGATGTCTTGGTTCCAGCTTTGATGTCGTCTGGGTTCCAGCTTTGATGTCTGGGTTCCAGCTTTGATGTCTGGGTTCCAGCTTTGATGTCTGGGTTCCAGCTTTGATGTCGTCTGGGTTCCAGCTTTGATGTCTGGGTTCCAGCTTTGATGTCTGGGTTCCAGCTTTGATGTCTGGGTTCCAGCTTTGATGTCGTCTGGGTTCCAGCTTTGATGTCTGGGTTCCAGCTTTGATGTCTGGGTTCCAGCTTTGATGTCTGGGTTCCAGCTTTGATGTCGTCTGGGTTCCAGCTTTGATGTCTGGGTTCCAGCTTTGATGTCTGGGTTCCAGCTTTGATGTCTGGGTTCCAGCTTTGATGTCGTCTGGGTTCCAGCTTTGATGTCTGGGTTCCAGCTTTGATGTCTGGGTTCCAGCTTTGATGTCTGGGTTCCAGCTTTGATGTCGTCTGGGTTCCAGCTTTGATGTCTGGGTTCCAGCTTTGATGTCTGGGTTCCAGCTTTGATGTCTGGGTTCCAGCTTTGATGTCTGGGTTCGCCTTTAGGTTGGCACTTGTGACCTTTCGAAGTGCCACATGGGGAGCTTTTCCGGATACTAACACCCAGCTTCACATTCCGATATCCTGATACCATCAGTCTGGAGCGAGGTCTGGCTTTTGGACATTCCCACAGCTCTCCAGGTAGTTCTATTATTTAGCCTGGGTGAAATCCTTTGGTGTAGCTCCATGTCATCAGTTTACAGATGAGGAAACTAAGATGCAGAGAGCTGGGAGATGGGAAGGGACGTGCTCAGTGTTACAGCTGTGGAGTGAAGGGAGCTGGGCCCACAGCCCTGTCTCCTGATCACTAGGCCTGGCTGTCCCCAACTCCTCCCTGTCTTTCACAGCCCTGGCTGCCAAATCACATGCCAGGCACAGACATCCAGAAAGCAGTTCCTACACTGGGGACACCTGTTGTTCCTCCCCAAGACCTATTCAGGGAGTCCATCAGGTCAAAATGGTATTCTCTGCTCTCTGATTGGGTAGCATCAGGGGAAATACTAAGATGTTATTTGCCTTTTTCACTCTCATTTTCTCAAAAGTGTACAGTGGCGTTGTCCAGAGGCTATATGACATGCGATATTCAGCAGGTTGACTGTGGAACAGGTATGAGAATTTAGCCTCTAGTAACCCAGACATTGAAGAGACGGGCAAAATGTAAAACAATGCCATACTTCTCGCTAAATTTTTGTTTTGGAAAATAGTTATTTTTGATAAAAATTAATCATTTACTTTAACATAGTATAACATTTATTTTAAATATATACACATATATTCATAAACATAAATATATAAACATATGTAATATACGTATGAATATTTGTTACAGTAAATATTGATGGATATAATCCACATAAAGTTCTTTAGAGGCTGCAATAATTTGTAAGTGTGTAAAGAGGTCTCAGGACCCAAACGTTTTTCTAGAATATTCTAGAAATAGTTTTCTGCTTTTTCTAGAGTATTCTAACCAAATGGGACATAACAACTTATAATACAACAGGACCTACCCTCTACCACCTTCAAACCCTTTGGCACTGCTGGAATCTCGGAAAGTCTCCATCACCCCTTGATCTATCATCACCTGTCCTCACGCTAACGGAGTCTATTTCCACCTGGGCTGTGTGCTGCGTGAGAACAGCAGGCTCCTCATCTCTAATGCCTTCTGCAAAAATAAACACAGAAAGACTGCACAGAATGCACGAGCAAAACACAGTGCACTTCACACGCGTGAAAAAAATAGATATTTCAAAATTAAACTTTTTAAAGTTTCTGAGAAACAACAGGACAACTGAAATATCTGAGAAGCCAATTAGGCTTTGAAGGAGCTGTACTAGAAATGTAATTCTCAAGTAGTAGCTGGAGCTCAGGAGTAGCAGAGGAATTTCAGCCGGAGATGAGAAGTCCTTCTTTAGCATCCACACTCCTCTGGCTAGTAGGAGCAGTTTGTGCTAGTGAATCATGAGGTGTTTTAGCCCCACAATTTAAGGAGGCAATGAAAAAATTCAGAGCTCATATTGTTGTTTAGTTCAAACAAGTTAGAGGGAAAATAAGTTTCTTGAGCACCAGCTGTGTGACTGGTACAAATATGAGTAAGATCCAGTCCTGACCTTCAGGTCTGTGTGGTCTCCAGGAGACAGGGGAGAGGCCTTCTGGACAGCATAGTGGGCTCCATGACGCCAGACTGCACAGTGAGGCCTCTTCAGGAGCGGGTGCCACAGCTCAGCCAGGGCTGCTTACAGGCTATAAGCAAGGGAGCATCATTCCTCGAAATCCACATTCTCCAGCCTGGCTGTGCATGAGAATCACCAGGGAGGGTGCCTGTCTTCATTCTGGGGTTGGGTGGGAAGGCTGGCTGCCTATAGTTTTGAAAAGTGTCCTGGGTGATTTCCATGAGCAGCCAGGGTTGAGGACCATGATTCTGAATCAGACTTTCCTCAGCCTACTATAGCCACCAGCAAGGACCAGCTGCAAATATTTGCAAGACTTGCTGCAAAAACAAAATGGGAGGTCCTTTGTTCAAAAACTATTGAGAACTTCAAGACAGCAACAGCAGAGCATTAGGCCAAGTGTGGGCCCCTTTTGAGGGCAGGGCCCTATGCAAATGCACCAGCTGCACACCCATGAAGCTGACCCTGTCTCCAGCCACTATTCCCACCACAACTTCCCTAGAAGGACCCATGGCTGACTTCTCATCCTCAGTGGCTCTCCTGAGCAGGACCCCGGGCTGGCTCATCAAGGCAGCTGGCTCTACATCCATCATAGCCTCAGGATGAGTGAAGTCATCTCCACCGGAAGAGGCAGGCGGGGGACATCTTCTTGGCTCTGCGCACCCTTCTCCTTCTTGGAATGATCTCATGCTTCCTCAAAGCCCGTGCCTGCTGTCGCCTGGCTGAAGGCCCAGCCTCACATTTGTCACTGTGCACTCGCACCCCCTGAGCAGTCCACCCGCTTCCTCGGCCCACTCCCTGCTGCTGAAGGAACCAACCCTGAGGAACCAAGTCTGCTGCTCCCTTCCCTGGCAGGTGCTGGCCATAAGGGGTTATTTCTTAGATGGAGTTTCAATCTTACAGGATGAAGAGTTGAAGAGAAGAGCCCTTTCTCCAGCCAGCCCATGGGATAGAAAATTCCCATCGTCAGCAAGGTGGATATAAAGGGTTACAGGGAGCAGGCAGTGGTCATTTGTATTTCATAATGGTTTCTGGAGATTGCACTGCCAGCTACTGTCCACAACACCTACTTAGCCCCTGGGCAATGGACAAGGTGGTAACAGGGTCGGTGCCCTGGGCTCACCAGATATGTCTGGGAAGCCTTCAGGCCTGCCTGCACCCACATTTTTGTACCAGATACACGGCTGTGCCTTCGCACAGGATGCCCTCTTGTTTATTTGCCCTCTTCACTTCTGTCTGGTTGGCTTCACATTTGGAAGCTAATGCTTCATAAACACTGGGGTTTTTTTTTTGGAAGGAAAAGGGTGCGTGTACACATACACATGTGTGCATAGGGCAAAGAATAAAGCTTATTTCTTTTTTGAGACAGAGTCTTGCTCTTTCACCCAGGCTGGGGTGCGGTGGCGTGATCTTGGCTACTGCAACCTCTGCCTCCTGGGTTCAAGTGATTTTCCTGCCTCCTCCTCCTCCCATGGGGGCACTACAGGCACATGCCCCCATGCGGCTAATTTTTGTATTTTTAGTAGAGGCGGGGTTTCGCCATATTGGCCTTGAACTCCTGACCTCAAATGATCTGCCCACCTCGGCATCCCAAAATGCTGGGATTACAGGTGTGAGCCACTGCGCCCAGCCAAATAAAGCTTATTTATCTTTGCACCGTCCCTAGTCCTAAGCCAGGCTCCCACATCCAGTAAATAGTTAATATTTACTGAATGCCATCAACTTATAAATTACCTCGGCTTCCAGAACACTTACGACCAAATGCTCATTTTGCAAATGAGGGACCAGGGGCCTAGAGAGGGGAAGCCCTAAGTCTGAGGTCTTAGAAGGGCGGGCACCCTGGCTGCTCATGAAAATCACCTGGGAGCTTTTACGGCTCTGGAGGTTCAGGCTGCACACCTGACCAATGAAGTCAGGGTCCTGAGGGTGGGGTCTGGATGCAGGTATTAAGGTTCTGCAGGTGATTCTAATGCACCTGGTTTAAGAGTCCTGGCCTGGGAGGGAGGAGACAGAGCCTGGCGCCAGGCTGGAGAGAGCCCTGTCTGTTCCCTGCTCACTCCCCACAAGCGGGGATGCTTGAGAGGTCATGTCAAGGGAGCTTTTGGGGAGAGCTTGCAGAGGGAGGTCTTTGGGGAGACGCTATGGTGGGAGAAGAGCTGACTGGATTTGGTGAATGTTTATCTGGAACTCTTCCTGGCTCTGCTAAGGGACTGACACTTTGGCTGGAAGACCTAGGACTGGATGAGGGGTGGCAATCCCCCTCCTCCACTCCCCCAGAAGGTTCCTGAATCCCCACAAGCTCCCCCAGGCAGACGGCTATGGTGGGATGGTCTTCCCACACACCAGCCACTCAGCCGGCACGACGACTGCCCAGGACTGGCTGACCTGCTGCCTGCATTGTCTAGGTGGAGCCCTACACCAATTGCTTCAGAAGTAGACTCGAAACTACTTACCGTAAGTAACAAAACCCTTAAGCTTATGTAGCACTTACCAGACTATTAGGAAGATGAGCTTCCATTTTTACTCTTAACAAATATACCCCAAAGTAGGTATTATCTTATTTTTTTGGTGATTGACTTATTTCACTTAGTATAATATCCTCCAGATTCATCCCCGTCATAAATAATGGTTCCCTCTTTTTAAGGGTTGAGTAATATTCCAGTGTCTGTGTGTATGCGTCTATCTACACAACACATTGTGTTTATCCATTCATCCACCAATGGATATTTGTGTTGCTTACTCCTTTTGGTGCTTGTGAATAATGCTGCTATGAAGGTGGGAACAGATAAGATGGTAACCAGTATAATTGTACCACGGACTATTCCATCAGTTCCCCACCACAGACATTTAGGTTGTTTCCAGTATTCTTATGGAGAGGGCTATGGACTTTTGTTTATGCACCTTACAATTATCTTTGTTTTGGCCAGTGTATTGTTGGAATAGGTTCTTAGAAGCAGCATTGTGGGACAAGGGTAAATGTGTAACAATTATGTTAGACCTTGGCGAGTTCTCCTCTGCTCAAGTGTAGAAGAGGGCATGGTGAAATCACCTGACCTAGGCTTCTTGAGGGCACACATGTTGAGCCCACTTTTCTAACAGTTCAGATACTAATATTTTGGTGAATCATATCAAAATAATTTTATTCTTATCAAAAACTCTATTTTCCAGAAGTAGATGGGCTTGTGCTTCTATTATTATTATTATTATT
>NW_016814242.1:182130-195354 GCF_001698545.2 Rhinopithecus bieti
TTTTTGAGACAGAGTCTTGCCCAGGCTGGAGTTCAGTGGTGTGATCTCAGCTCACTGAAACCTCTGTCTCCTGGATTCAAGCAATTCTCCTGCCCCGGCCTCCTGAGTAGTTGGGATTACAGGTGCCCACCACCACGCCCAGCTAATTTCTGTATTTTTAGTAGAGACAGGGTTTCACCATATTGGCTAGGCTGGTCTCAAACTCCTGATCTCAGGTGATCCGACTGCCTCAGCCTCCCAAAGTGCTGGGATCACAGGCGCGAGCCACCGCACCTGGCCTTCAATTATTATTTTTAAATTTTAAATTTGTAAACTTCTCCACCCAGCTTTCATTTAGAACAGGATGTTTTATGAGTAACTTCAAGCAATTATCATTAAGAATGTATTGTGCAGAAAGAATGGCTGAGTTGAACACTGTTTGGGGTAAGAGAAATATTAGATACCCTTATCTAGGCTTTCCAGAGGCTTATAATCCAACGGAGGTGATAAGACTGAAAAATAACTGTAACGTAAGACAGCTTGTAATACGGTCAACCGAGAGCTGCAGAGAAATATCACCAATGATAGGAGGAGGACATTTCAAGCTAGATTGATCAGGATAAGCTTCAGAGAAAAAGTGGGGTTCAACTAGACTTGGGCTGGTTAAGAAAGCACCTTTCACAAATGAGAAATATGTGCAAAGTTGGGAAAGGGAGAGGGGAAATGAGGAGGTTTGGGCAACCAGTTGCGCTGGTATGAAAAGGTTCGCGCAGGAGAAAATGCCTGGGAACAAGGTTAAGGCTGAGCTAGAGGACCCATGGGAGGCAGAGGAGTCTGGACCATCCAGCAGTTGGAAGAAAGCACTGAGTTACAAGAAGGGAAGCTCCATGATACAACTGGTGTCGCAGTATGATCAAGGAACAAGTCTAGTGCACCAAGACTGGCGTGGGGAGAATGTGGGAGCAGGAAACTGATGGGATGTTGCCAGACCTGCCCAGGTCTGATGCAATAGTTGTGGTGTGCAGAACAGAAGTAAGGACGGCCCTGAAGAGGAAGACGTGGCTGGTAGTGACAGCTTGAGTGTCAAGGAAGGAGGAACACTGCAAGATTCTGAACCTGCAGCATTGGGAGAATGTGAACTGCCTCTGCCAACAGGGAGAGATGTTAGAGCTGTAGTATTTACACTTCAAGAAACTTCCCATAAGGAAATGCTCTCAATACTGATCTGTGTGGGGGCAATGACTGAATAATTCAGACGGACCAATTGTTGATGAGACTGTCCAGACACAGCTATGGAGAACCCTTAGGTTCCCAGATATCCCCTGGTGTGGATGGACAAGGCTGCCCAGCCTCTTGATATCTCTCACTGCATAGGAAATCACATTCATTTGCTCCAGCCTCCCTCCACTGGGAGGTTGGGAAGTTTGATAGTTGTGGTGGACATTTGTGGTCATTTGGCCATGCAGTGTCAGTTCATCCTGTTCTTGATAACAAGTGTTTAATTTTTGTCTTAAAATTCATCCCTCCCCCATCCATGCAGTCCAGGTTACTCAATAGGCTCCGCAAGTAACCCAGGGCTGTAATACACATCATGTATCTGGGCAATTGACTGGTTCAGGAATGGGCACTGAAACCCAATACGGGGTTGTTGTTGAGCCACACGGGCAGCAGTCTCTCTTGTTCTTTCCCACTGGACTTGAACCTGAGAGGATGCAGGGCTGAAGTGGCTGCAGGCATCATGCCACCCCACATGGATCCTGCAGATCAACCCAAGGACAACACAAGCTGTCTCTTTAGTAATTTAGTTAAAAAATATTTGAGTATGAAGAGTGCACTGTCTATGTGTGGATTAGTATCTTATGTCCATTCTAGGATGTAGTAGCCGGAATTTGAAGCCCTCACTAGAAATCCACCCTCCAGAGAGGGTTGCTTAAGCCTTTTACATAATTTATCAGTGAAAAGAAGAATGCTGGAGGTAAGTAGGTGGTGAGAAACAAAGCCCTCCTCTTCCTTTTGCTTAAACAGAGGACAGGAGTCCCACAAGCACTGGTGCTCTTGGGGCCGGGCCTGTGCTCTTCTGGTCCTGCATTCCCCTTTCCCAGGGAATAACGTTGTAGACTCCCCTCCACATGAATCTATCACACAAGGTGCTCACTTGAGAAGACAGAGTGGGGCATTGCAGAAGGCCCCATTACAAGAGACTCCATGATTCTCATGTGTTTGTTTGCTAAACACATTTTTATACATTTGTCAGATTTGGGTCCAAGATTTGCTTTCATAGTTATATACTCCCCAACGTGAGGTCAGGGACCGGGGCACAGAGTCCCATTTATCTTAGCTAAGAGTTGGTGATGCTGATATTTATGTAAGATCCCACATTTGTGGAACAACCAAATTGTTCTCAATAGCAAGGCTGTGCTAAGAGATGGAGGAAAAGCAAGTTCTGATGACATTCGTTGAGTCCTGAAGTCAATTGTGGTGCCTGGACTTTTTCAGTTATGGAAGTAGTACATTATTTTCTTGATTAGGCCACTTTTCTTGATATCTGTGGAAAAAAAAGAGACCTATCTGGCCAGCTTTTTCCTTAACACTAGACACTGCAATGCAAGGCATTGCGGGGAAAAAAAGTAGCACCTTCACCTGCAGTTACTTGTCGTTCCTGCAAAAACAGAATGTAACACGCATGCAAACTATTTAATTCACTCCTTTATTCTGGGATGTGGATTACAGATACCACAACTCACAAATACACCGTCAGACATCGACAACTAAGGCCATTCTGTGAGTTATTTTTAAAACTTGGTGTTTTGCACATAATGATCTTAAAAAAAAATGAATTACCAAAACCAAGATCCTCTTCTGAAATGAAAATTTAATGTAGGTACAGGATAACTTTAGGGCTATAACTAATCTGAAGCTTATCAGGTAGCAAAACCATTTTCGTTTTCTACAGCATAAATAACAGCTCTAAGGCAACCACTACCTCAGCATGAAGCTCACTTCTCCACATTAGAGTAGTGTTTACCTGCTACAGTGACCAGTGTTTAGAGACCATTTCCCTTTCAGTAGCAAAGAGAGACTTTACCTAAGAAACAGACTACATACTACAGAATCCTTGGAACAAGAAAAAGAAAGGGAGCTGTAACTAAGGCACTGAAAGCACATTATTTGTATAAAGAAATGTAAACAATTTAACACCAACAGGCTCCCTCCATTGGAGTCTTTATTGTAAATGCACACAGGGCATCATAGTCAGGGCTAGAGTTTGAAGTCTGGGTGAAACAAATGTTTCTGCAGAGTTCAGAGTCTTGGCTGCCAATATATGATTTCTAACATGGTGCTGTTGAATTAAGTAATTTCAAAGTGACTCAAGTGGAAGCTGTTATTTCCCTTGAATCTGAGTTTTAATAGCATTAACAAACAAGGATTTTATAGGAGTACTAAAATTACGGGCTCTTTTTAACATTTATTTGCATCTTTTATCAAGTTCTTCTAATGAATTTTAGGATTATTTTGGCTTATTTCATCAAGGAAGTTTGGTATAAGAACTTGTTACCTAATGAGTGCCCTTCCTTGTGAGTTCATATTTTAAGTAGCATGGTTCACGTCATAAATAAACCACACTTGCTTTAACACCGTTCAGAATGGTACATTTAACAATTGGACATATAGCACTGTAAACAATTCAAAGTCCACTGAGCTTACCATGAAAGAACTGAAAGTGCGTACGTAGGAACTTGTCCTGCTGCAGACAAGCAGCTGCTCTGGCTCTGGTGTGGTGAGGTGGGCAGGTGTGGAAGGGAGAATTCCTGAGGCCAGTCACAATTATTGAAGCTAAATTAATTTCTTCCTGACACTTTAGTATAAATTCTAAGTAGTTCTAAGTTCTAAACCATTAACTGTATATTTCTTTTTTTTAATTCAAAGAAGAAAAGACTTTCACACAGATGAATGTATAGGAAAACACATAATGACAATTTTCAAGAGCCTTATTGCAAAAGAAAAAAAAAAAGAAAAAAGGACAATTATTTTTGGAGTTACTATCTCTAATTCTTAAAAAGCAAGTACAGTGTCTATATCCCTAAGTTTTAGTGCTATACAGCACTAAATGTATTTTATGAATTTGGGGTAGGTAAAGTTTGTATTTTATCTTAAACATGTTTTCTATGATGAAAAGGAACAAAATTGTAAAAAATGAGATTTTCCCTTCTAAAGGTTTCAAAGCATTAGAGGGCACGCAATGAAATGTTGTTACACCTTGAACAATGAGCCTCTTGAGTTTGTAGGAAGGGCAGACGGGCTCCATTACCAGCAACTTTGGGGTAGAAAGCACAGCTCTCCTCTTACCCAGCAAAAATGCAATCCTGATTATAAAACTATTTGTGCTCCTAAATACAACCAAAGGAAATCTTAGAGAAACATGAATTAGAAACCTCTTTTATTAAGGGGAAACAACCAAAAAAGGTGCTTAAAAAAAAAAAAAAAAGAAAACAAGCCATAAAACCATGAAGTTAAAGAGCTGGGTCTGGAGCAGATGTGCATGATAACTAACTGCTCCCAGCAGGATCAGAAACAGCTTTGGGGGAGCTGCGGAATAAGAGTTGGTATGTTTCAGAAGAGGCACCAGTTAATACTCTTCCAATAAAAATGATGTGTGCAACAGTGTTCAGCCTCGACCAGTGCTTTCTCACAGAATCTGCTTGGTAAGTTCAGTTCACAATGTGTTTACCTTTCATGGCAATGCATGATGCAATTATTGGGTAGGTCACTGTCAAGCAAAAATGAGATGTAATTAAAGAGAAGGCATTCATGCCCAAAGAGTACATAAAGCAGTTAGTAGCTTCTGAGGCTGGTTCAGTGCAGAAGTAAAACTGACAGGTTTGCTAACAGCTAAAGACTTTTAATTGCCTCATATTTTCTGCAGCTCTGACCAGCATCCCCTCTTAATGACAAAAAAAAAAAAAAAAAGTGTGCAGCTCCAACAAAGTGAAAATGACAACAACACTTTTCTTCTGCCTCAGAAGGAGACTGGTGCTTGGTGTGTTGGATTTTCCACTGACTCCAAATGACAAGAATATTTGGGCAAACAACTGGTCAAAAGGGGTTTAAATATTACTATTGAAAAGGAAGGCTAAAACTAAAAGAAAGGTCACTTGCTATCATTATAAAGGATTAATTTTGTGTTTTCATTTTGGTTTTAAGGTAAAATTTGTCAAGGCTACAAGGGGTTGAATAATTTAGGATAAACCATTACCGCCCTGTCTGCAAGCCATTTGTTGTTTTAATGGTAGATGTTAGATACCCACACAAATGTAGAAAAAACAACTTTCCTTTTTTGGTAGGTTGTAAAGAAATACTTCAAAAGACGGTTTCTGACTGGAATAACAGAATGTTCTAAGTGTTCCTTTAAAAAAGTATGTGACTTCATGTATACCATTTTTAACAAAAAAAGCTACACCTGCCAAAATGCTGTAAGGAAACCAGCACTAAGCATGCAATACTGAGTGTGAGAAAGGAACTTAAACTGTATTACTTCCTATCTTTTAAAATTCAAACTAAAGTTTCAAAGTGGAGAGCCTGTGGTTGCTCCCTGAGTCCAGGTTTTATCTTCCATGAGAGAAAAGGGCACAGGTGGTTTTCTGACGTCTTGGTCAGCACACGATGTTATGAATAATGAAGGGCTTCCTGTCAAAACGCGTGATCAGTTTCACGACAAGGGGGTTCCGTTTTCTGATCTTAAGGATGAGATGGATTTGGTGCAGGAAGAAGTGTGCCAAGGGAGGGAGCCTGGGCACCACCTGCCTTAGTACCTGGAGGAACAGCACTCACCTCAGTGAGGTGACCTGGGCAGTCCAGTAACAGCATGTGATCCAGGCCATTGCTGACGAATTCCAGATCTGCCTCTGGTATGGTGAGTCTGTTAGGATTGGGCCTTTAAGAAAAATGTGTGTGTTCCTTGTCTGCTAAAAGCCTGATGATTGTTTAATAATATTCTGGCCCAAGTTATTTCACCCCGATCACTCCCTGCTATTATGTACATGGTATCGAAATTACATTCAGAGATTAAAAAAAAATTGTAGCAATATTTTTCCCACAAAACTAAGTGCAAAATATCTTTAACAAATAATGATGGCAGTAAGAAATATTCGACATAGTCATGCAAAAATGCATCTGAGCTTACAAAGGTTTAGAACATTTCCAAAATATGCCCTAGGTTTTTACATGGTAAACCTTATAATCTTACTCATTTTTCTTTGAATTTAAATGTGGCTGTTTGTGTAAAAGTCGGTAACATGCAAGTTCTATGATCTCCAGTCCACCAAATATTCTCTCTTGCAGCACAAAGATTACAATGGTGATTATAAAATACCACCGAACAAGACCGTACAAATATATGAGTAGGCACATTGCAGGGCTGAACAGGGTCCAATATAGTATAGAGAGCAATTTGACCACAAAGACCCTGAGTTCAGACTTGCAAGGTGGAATGACACTCTGTCCAGTAAAATAAAAATTCTTCTCCCCTTGATAGAAGGAACGCAGCCTCTCTTCTTTCTCTTCCCACCGTTTGTGGCACCAGAGTTGAAGGTCCTCCTTGGATGTGGGGAGGGTGTCTACTGGATACCGGTGGATGTGAAAGTGGATTTCCCTGGGAAAGTCTCCTTGGAGGAGGTGCTTCTCTGATTGAGGAATGTTGTGAGGATACGCCACAGTGATATCATGTATAGCATCAAGGTTCTTACCTAGGTTTTGAAAAGATAAAAACATAGATTAAGCAGTGCTCAATTTGGGTGATAATGCTGATTCACACTGCAGGGCAGCACCAGAAACCAAAAAATCAGAACAGTGTGAACCACAATGAACAAACAAAGGTTAGAGATACTGGTGTTCCTGGACACCTAGGGTCAATATTTACCAGTCATCTTTAGTTTTATTGCCTGCTTGCTAATTACCACAACAATCTTTAGAAAGAAAATATCTTCATTTGTAGAAACAATAATCTGCCATTCTGAAACCATTAAGCACATTAACTCAAATTTGAGATGGGAATTAAACATTACAGGGCTAGCTCCTTAAACACCAACAGAATTCGGTTTTGATACCTCCTATTAATATACCTATCTCTCCAAATAAAAGTAGACTTTCTCACCTTTAACCCAATGTTACCATGATAGCTACTGAAAAGAAAAACTTAAAATCAGACTTAGGTAGTGAGAAACATGTGAAAAGTTCCATATACTTTTTTATTTTTAAAAACATCAACTTGAGCCACAGGGGCACACACCTGTAGCCCAGATACTCGGGAGGCTGAGGTGGGAGAATCCCTATTGCCCAGGAGTTCAGCCTGGGTAATATAGTGAGACTCAGTCTTTAAGAATAAATAGATAAATAAACTTGAACTCCAAGTAAGATCCTGATCCTTTATCCTGTCATCCTGAATTTAACTTAAGGGGTTAAGTGTTTTCACTTATGTGTTTTCAGCAGTCACAGGCCAGATTGCTAGACGCTGGAGATAGACAGTCAAGTAAGACATGGTCCTAAACCTCACTCAAGATGTTCTCAACATAACTGGGGAAGCAGGCATGCATAAAGGCCTAAATAGACCTTATGGGAACACATAAGGGGTTAGTAAAGGAGAGGAATGAGGTGGGGTAGTGGCAGAACAAATGTTTCGGCAGAAAAGCACAGTGGGGATGGGAACACTAAAAGGCAGCAGCCATGTGTTCCAGGCCCTCATGTTATCATTCTTCAGAATTTAAACTCAATTCTGTAGGTAGCAGAGAAGGATCTTAAATGGTGGAGAACTACTTAAGGATTTCAGACAGAAGGGACCCATATGTTTCATTTTAGCAAAGATTACTCTCTGGGGGCAGTGACCAGAATGGTTTAGAGAGGACCAGAGGTAAAAGAGAGAGTAGTTTGATGGCTGTTACAGTACAGCAGGCAAGAAATGAAGAGGAGGTAGGGGCCAAAAAAGACATGTCCAAAAAAGTTACAAGGAAGAACTGATGTGATACTGTACAGTGGTCAACTGGATGTGGGAGAATGGGGAGGAGGAGCAGGGAGGAGTGAATCTAGGTTTGTTTCTGGCTCAGGGTACCGAGTAGATGGTGGGGCCATAGAGATTAGAAATGTAGGTGGAGTGTTGGACCTGTAAGGGACCTTGAGGATCACTTAATCCAATTCTTTATATGAGGCTGAGAAGTTTGGTATTTTGCCCAAGGGCACACGGCTTGTTGGTGTGGAGTCTCTAAATGTTACTTTCTTCTGAACCATGTTACCTTCAGTGAGAAACTTTTGATGAGGACTTTGATTACTTACAGAACCATATGATGCAGACAAAACTAATCTGTGCTGATAGAAATCAGAACAGTCAGTGGGAAACAATGAGAAGGGAGCATAAGGAAATTTTCTGGGTGACACACTCTAGATTCAGGTATGGATTACATGATGTTTACCTATGTCAGAATAATCAGATTGTACACTTAAGACATGCACATTTCACGTTTTACATTTTACCTCAATAGCAGTAATAAAGATATGAAGCAATTGCCCCATATTTACCCTTTCCACTGAACGGGTTAGGTTATATTCGCTTTTTAAAAAATGATTCTTCAAGCTTTCTGCAAATGTTTCTCAGTCTTCATTACTCTGTGATTTACTTTAGGGTAAGAACCAGGCTTCAATTTGGTTTCATAACTGAATTATAAAATAATCAGCACTCAATGAGAGCTACTTTATAAATGAAAAAGCCTACATCAACAGGCTTAGACTCAAAGTGGAAAGGAGAGCCCTTCAGGAGTGCTGTATATTGTTCGTAGCGGGTAGAGGAAGTGCAAATGAAAGGCTCATTGAAGAAAGCTTCAGTGGAGCTGTATTTGAAGACAGACTAGGCCAGACCTGCTTGGCTCCAAAGAAGAGAACTGGGGGCTGGGTACGGTGACTCACACCTATAATCCCAGCACTTTGGGAGGCCAAGGTGGGTGGATCACCTGAGGTCAGGAGTTTGAGACCAGCCTAACGAACATGGTGAAACCCCATCTCTACTAAAATACAAAATTAGCTGGGCATGATGGCGCATGCCTGTAATCCCAGCTACTTGGGAGGCTGAGGCAGGAGAATTGCTTAAACCTGGGAGGCAGAGGTTGCAGTGAGTTAAGATCATGCCACTGCACTCCAGCCTGGGCAACAAGAGTGAAACTCCGTCTCAAAAAAAAAGAACTGGGCCAGCAGTCAGAAGCCCATGGGAAAAGCTTTGTGACTTAGCTATCAAGAGGTGATTTATTTACCATTTGAGAAAGGGCTGGCTGACCACTTGCCTTGTATGCTACAGTGGGAATTTACATGCTGAAAGGTGGGCCGTCCGATCAAGCATCCAAAAAAGACCCTATTCCATCGCTGATAGACTATGATACATTCCATAAGATGTTAATATGTCTCACCTGTTAACTCACTTGCATTAAAAAACCAAGCAATCTTTCGTCTGTATTACTTCATGAGAGATGAAGCTTTTCCTTGACTAGACAGTACAAGCTAGTTTAATATTTTAGAGCACTCTCTATCTGCAGACCTCAGAGGCCATTCATTTCTGCCCATCAACCGTGACCATAATCCTTGTTTTAGTTGCCTTACCTCAATGCCACTCACCCTTTTCTTTCTCTCACATGGAGGTAAATAAGATGTCTTTGCCTCCTGTAACTTGTCATGCCAATTAGCCAGATTCAGAACTATGTTCACATTTCATTTACTTTCAAAACTCCTCTGGAATCAATACTTCTGCTTCTACCTTCTGCCCAAATACTTCTCTCCTCAATCAGGATTATAGGTCTTCATCAATATCACCTTTCACAATAGCCTTGACCAATCTCCTTTCCCCACGTAGCTCCATCTACCTTTCTACTCAGTCATTCTACATGACTGTCACAGTCAATCTTAAAATCTTAGGAACAGCTCATTCATGTGGCCCAGCCTTTCTCATACAGGTGGTTCCTAATGCTTACGGATCAAATACAGTCATGTGTTTTTACAGATAGGTATTAAAATGGTGAGAAGAATGCCCCTTTCTTTCTTCCTTCTTCTTGACGATCTACAGTAAAGGTGTGTGTGTGTACCACATGTGTCTGTGGGATTATAAGGTTCAGTATAGAAATGGCAAGTTTTGAGATGGCAAGTTTGATGGCACCACTGAGAAATTTTCCTTGATGAAAGATTTTAGATTCATGGCAGCACCGAGTGTGGAGGGCTGTGGATACAGACTGCCTGGGATCCTGGCTCTGCCTCTTGCTGAGTTACTCAATCTCTCTATGGCTTACTTAGTTCCTATATCTATAGATTACCTAAGAAGGTTGTTGTGAGGCTTAAATAGCAAATTCTCAATAAAGGTTGTTTACTAGGCTGTACTCTTTTCCTCTAACTTTAGCTCCTGGAGTCCACTGATACCAACATAGTATGTGGGGGGAAATTACATTTCAATACTGTTCCCATACCACTGTCAACAGCACTATTTGCCTGGGCCCTGAGAATGCCAGTTAGAGACCTCCTAATTTAACTTTTCTATTCAACACAAATATTCTAATGAATATTTCACAAAATTGCCAAAAATACTCCCTCTGCCTCAAATATTCAGCCTTTTTTCCTGAAGTATTTCATCTCAAATCCCTTCAATGTCTAGTTCAAATGCCAAGGGTTCTAAGAAGGAGCTTGTTCAAGTACCAAGGCCCAAAGTGGCCTTGCCTCCTGTGAATGCTTAAAGCACATGCACTGATAACCTCATTTGGGTACCTGGTTGCCATCCTGTGCCCTTACTAGATGCTCAAGTACATTAAGGGCAAGGACCATGTCTTTGCTTTTTTAGACTTAGTAACTAGCACAGTGCTCTCCACTAAAAAGGTTCTAGAAATGAGTAATTGACCAATATTTGTATGGTCTGCTATCTTCTCATCTAGAAATATAGAAGACAATTATAATGCTCTCTCCATTGAGTTGTGTTGACAATTTGGTGAGCTAATGTACGGTGAGCTCTTTGGATAATACTTGCCACATAGTAAGTTCTTGGATGGTAGCACCTACTACAATTTCTATGACTTGTTCCATGGTATGTTTTTTTTTCAACTTGGGTTCTACAAAGTCTTGGTTCTGAAAGAATTATAACAATCTTGTGAAGCGGGGAAAGGGTTCACTTTACAAAAGGTAACATTCCAAAAGTTTTAAAATTGCTTGTTTAAAATCTATAAGTTTGGAATGATATTATAATTTAATTAAAATGCCATCTATATTATAAGCAAGTAAAGAGTAACGCTGTAATGTTAGAAACTAAAAAAGACAAAGTGATTAAGGGAACTAGGTGTGGAGAGAAGGAAGACAGCTTATACCTTGACACTCATTTCTCTGAGCAGTGCTGGCAGCCTAGGCTTTCCTTAAGCATCATAGAGACTCGAAAATGTGTTAACTCCAAAAGCAAGAGAGGAGGAAATGGAGAATGGCTTTTATACATGGAGAGAGAGAGTTGACTATCTTGACACTTTTAATATATATATATATATATATTCGTGTATGTATATAGCGACAGGGGTCTTGCTCTGTCACTCAGAGTGGTCTTGAACTCAAGTGATCCTCCCACTTCATTCTCCCAAAGTCCTAGGATTGTAGATGTGAGCCACCACGTCTGGCCTGTCTTGATAATTTTAAAGCTTTATATTAAGTAAATGTCTCCAAACACAAAAGCCACAAAGCCACATGTAACTCTGTACTTCTTGACTAGAAGAGCCAAATTCTGTAGAAGAACTGATTTCTCATATCCTATCACGACCTTCTGGCACCATGGCCTCTGGCACAGGGAGCCAGTACCAACAGACAACTGAGCTTCCCCGTATAGGGAACAGGTAAAAGAGGGTAGCATGGCCTTGGGGCTTGGTTCATATGAAAGTGACAATAATGAAATTGATAGTCAAAAGTTGAGATGTGCCTCTTTCATTTACCATTTATAACTGGGCTAAAATACTGTAATATGTAAGAAAAAAATGTTCCTGCAGTTATAAAGGATTTATACTGCCTTTAAATCTTTTGGTATGAAAACAACAGACATTTAAAAAAGGCAAATTAAGGTGGCTGCCACCAGTAAAAGCCATTTTAAAAGATTTCATTGCTTTTTAGATGCTTTAAATTATTTTTTATTTTTATTTTGAGACGGAGTTTCACTCTTGTCGCCAGCTCACTGCAACCTCCACTCCTGGGTTCGAGTGATTCTCCTGCCTCAGCCTCCTGAGTAGCTGAGACTACAGGCGTACACCACCATGCTCAGCTAATTTCTGTATTTTTAGTAGAGATAGGGTTTCACCATGTTGGCCAGGCTGGTCTCAAACTCCTGACCTTAGGTGATTAGCCTACCTAGGCCTCCCAAAGTGTTAGGATTACAGGCGTGAGCCACCGCGTGTGGCCAGATGGTTTAAATTATAAATCTAGATGCTGTCTATTCTGTCATCTGCCTATATGGGGTTTAGAAAATGGGTTCTGTTTCAGACACTGTGACTATTGGAAAGTTTAATATTTTAATATTTTATAAAGCCAGCACTGTGTTAGAACAACCACACTCACTGGGGCCCATAGTTGTTTATTCCCTGGAAGAATGAAGCACTTGCTTAATATTTCAAATCTTAATTTTTAGTCTCAGAGTGAGGAAATCTTGAGTACTTTATTCATGTTTAAGTAACAGAAGCTTAAAGGCTATGACTGAATTTTACGAATGTAATATCCAGCATGAAGTGTCTCTAAGCACATCAAGCTGAGCCCATGACTATTACAAGAGTCCCAGCTCACTGAGAATGGGAGGGAGCCCAAATCCTTACACATCTGTATGTTTAAAACAAAAGAATGGAAAGAGGTTTTGTAGTCTCTACATGCATAGTACAGTGAAGAAATCCAGGTTTGTTCATGCCTATGTATCGGATCCAATTATACAGTCCAATGACAGATTAACACATTTTTAAAAAATTATTATTATACTTGAAGTTCTAGGGTACATGTGCATAACGTGCAGGTTTGTTACATATGTATACTTGTGCCATGTTGGTGTGCTGCACCCATCAACTCGTCAGCACCCATCAATTCGTCATTTATATCAGGTATAACTCCCAATGCAATCCCTCCTCCCTCCCCCCTCCCCATGATAGGCCCCGGTGTGTGATGTTCCCCTTCCCGAGTCCAAGTGATCTCATTGTTCAGTTCCCACCTATGAGTGAGAACATG
>NW_016814242.1:197638-236464 GCF_001698545.2 Rhinopithecus bieti
TTCTGTGGGGTCGGTGGTGATATCTCCTTTATCATTTTTTATTGCATCTATTTGATTCTTCTATCTTTTCTTCTTTATTAGTCTTGCTAGCGGTCTGTCAATTTTGTTGATCTTTTCAAAAAACCAACTCCTGGATTCATAGATTTTTTGGAGGGTTTTTTGTGTCTCTATCTCCTTCAGTTCTGCTCTGATCTTAGTTATTTCTTGCCTTCTGCTAGCTTTTGAATGTAACACATTTTTTTAACCCAGTGATCTCGTAACAACTAAAATTTTTCTTTCTCCATTCCATAATCAAATATATGCAGATTACATAAACATATAACTTATTTTATTTATTTATTTATTTATTTTTGAGATGGAGTCTCGCTCTGTCCCCCAGGCTGGAGTGCAGTGATGCGATCTTGGCTCACTGCAACCTCTGTCTTCCAGGTTCAAGCAATTCTTCTGCCTCAGGCTCCCGAGTAGTTGGGACTACAAGTGGACACCACCACGCCCCACTAATTTTTGTGTTTTTAGTAGAGATGGGGTTTTACTATGTTGGCCAGGATGGTCTTGATCTCTTGACCTCGTGATCTGCCTGCCTCAGCCTCCCAAAGTGCTGAGATTACAGGTGTGAGCCACTGTGCCTGGCCAAATGTAACTTATTTAAGATTACATTTTAACACCTGCTTTAAAAAAATTAAAATAAAAATCTATTTTCTATCTTCCAGATCTAAATTCACAAATCTAACTGCATGGATTAGAGTTTTGAGTTAAGCAGCTTGTCATTAAGATGCATCTGTGTTAAAAGGAAATGCTGAGGCTGCTGATTTTGTACATTGTTTTTCAAATTAAAAAGAAAAATTACTCCAAGAAGATAAAATTTGGATTTAGTAACTCAGCAATCATTCACTGTGCCACTTTGACACAGACATGTAACAGTACATAGCTAATAATGAAGCATGACAGATTGGCACTAGTCAGTACATTTTGAAGAACAGTCTTGAATGGACTAATTCAGATATATTTAGACTAAAAATACCAATAAATAATATACCTTTCAGCTTCAAAATAAAAGGGTATGCATGAAACACTTAAAACCAACTGGTATTAAGGCTCAAACAGTACCATTTTCTTTGAGTATTAAAATACTATTGTTTCCTACTAGGAACATTATTCATTTCTCCTTCTACATAAGTTGAATACTTAGGGAACAAAAGGTGCAGTCAGGCAGCTCTCAGTCCTGCCTTTGACCAGCTCTATGACTTTGGCATGCTCACTATGAGCCTTGGCTGTAAATGGACACAGCAGTCCCTACCCTCATAGGGTTTTGTGAAGAGCAAATGGGATGTGGACTTTACAGTGCTTAGAGAAGTGCCTGGCACATACTCTTCACAGGTATCATCATTATTCTTCCTCTAGGTGGGATAATCACTGTTCCTACTTCATGTGAATTTAGATTTAGGTTGCTATCCTTTACCTTCCTTCTTTCTCTAGATTTACTTGTCCTTTGAGAGAGATGAGTCTGTTATAGGGCATGATGTGGTTTATTCTCATCATGCAGTCTACTCCGCTCCCACAGCACCGAAGCAAAGCTGTTTAGAGGACTGACTCTGGCTCTGAGCCCTATGATGTCTGGCATATATTCCTCTCCATCCCTACTAACTCACTCCTTAGACATTTTAAGCGAAGCGTAGACATTAAATTGTCCCATGGCATTCAGAATTAGAAGTTGATAATCTGTGCTCTAGGATCACTGGCCACCTGTTCCATCTTTTTGTTGTTGTTCTTTATTAAGTCAAGGATAGTACTCAATCTTTTTCTAAATAAGAACCATCTTGAGCTTCAAAGTTAACCTTCAGCTGGAAAGTTAAAACTAAAAATGGTATACTTGTGAACAGTCTTGCTTATTCAACTTCAATTTGATTCTTTACAGATAGTTTTAGAGACAGCTATTTTCACATTTCTATCCTAAATCTGTTGCACTTTTTGTGTTTTGTATAAATGGTGAATCTTTTCAGTGCTGTTTATCTCTCCCAGTGAATACTGGTTCTCTGGATGTTCAAAACAAGTTTAATTTTCTAGACAGAATAGAAATATGTCAACATGTTCCAAAATTTGACTTTAATACATTAATGGATCACTGAAAATCTGAATAACAGTATGCACTTGCTGAGGCTGAAGTTAAAAAAGAAGCAATGTGAAATTTAAATCACAGCTCTTGGAACTCTCACATATAAAAATGAATAGCCGCAAGTGCCTAGCTATTAACAGTACTTATCTACTATGTCTATATTTTACTGATAATTTCTACAATTTATCAGTTATCAACCATGGAAAGTTAAGGCTGAGTACATGTTAATTTCAAGCTTCTTCGGTAAAAACATCTGAAATTTGCAAGGAATATTTTCACATAATGCATTAAAAATAAAAGGAAAAGTAACTTTGCTACTATATTGAGCTTCCTAGCAAGTGTGATAAACATTGACCTCTACTGGATCTGGCAACATCTTGATACTTCAAGGACATCATATTATAATCACACTGGCCCTTCAGCATCCTGAATATTTCCTTTGTGAGAGATGCCAAGTGTGGTGTAGGGCATGCTGTCGTTTATTCCCTAACATTCAGTCTACTCATCTCCCACAGCACAGAAGCAGAGCCTTTAGGATACTGACCTGAGCTAATCATGGCAACCCTATATCCCTTACTGGGGACTGGTTCAGGAATAAGTTCACCACTCAATTTGGGACAATGATATATGAAGGTGTATGTCTAGGACTTCTAGAGAAAGTTGCCTCGCTCCCAAGAGAAAGTCCTAAGAAAATCACATACAGAAAGCCACAAGAAAACCACATACAGCTGACATCATAGAGGTCAGAATGGAGACAGAAGGTACCAGGACCTTGCTCAGATGGCTGGGTGTCAAAATCTAACCTTTAAACGTACCCTATTGCTAACATTGTGGCTGTGTCAATGCATTTCCTTACCTTTCAACCTGGTTTGAATCAGGTTTTTGGCTATAAGCAGTTAAAGTACACTAACTGATACAGTATCAACTGGTGGGAGTTAATCATCAATTACAACTTACAGGAGAAACTCTGGCATTTTCTATTTTTGAACAGGCTTTCCATTTATTTTGAGTGTTCTATTTACCTTCTACTGTTACCCTAACAGCATGCAAATCCGACTGATATATATGTGGACCCTAAGGAAGCATTTCTCCAGTATCACAAAGATTCATACTTTATTTCAAAGTATATTTTGGTTCATATGAGGTCAAGTCCCTTTTAGGTGACTCAATGCCATTCATCCTAAAAAGCCAATGCTGAGAAATGGACTTTTCTTAAGTGAAGAGTTGGGGTTCATAACAACTACAGATAGTCCTACATGTGGGCCTTCAAGATTATTTGAAAAAAGTAGAAGGCTGTTTTCTCTGTGCTTCATATTTAGATATAAAAGTAATTTTATATTAGCATTATCACTTACTTTTTTCATGTGATACTTTACTTCTCTGAATTCGAAAAAAACATTTCCCTTATTACAAAAGGTAACAGAAGTTACTGTAGATAAGTGAAGAAAATGCAAGTTAAGTGTATAGAAGAAAAAAACTGGAATCATACCAACTGATTTCCTTTAAGGTATATATCCTTCCATTTGTTTATTCCTCCCCAAAGTATAGGTGATACTTATACACATAAAACATCTATGGAAATGGATATTGTTATAAACAATTGTATCCTCAAAATTTATGTTGATGCCCTAACCCTCAATGTGACTATACTTGGAGATAAGCCCTTAAAGAGGTAATTAAGATTAAATGAGGCAAAAAAAGTGAGGCCCTGATCCAGTACGACTGATGTCCTCATAAGAAGAGGAGGGGACACCAGGAGTGTTCATGTCTAAATAATATCATGTGAGGACACAGTGAGAGTGGCCATCTGCGAGCCATGAAGGAGAGTCTTTAGGAAAAACTGACCCTGCCAACACATGATCTTGGTCTTCTGGCCTCCAAGACCAAGATAAACAGTGAGGAAATAAATTCCTTTTGTTTAAGTCCCTCAGTCTCAGTCTGTGTTATCGTTATGGCCTCTCCAGCAGATAAATACACACATAACATATGCCTTGGAAAAAAAAAATCTAGAAATGGAACCATACTGTAATACTGTTGTATAATTAATTTTTCGTGCATCTTTCCATTGATGTTGTTAAAGACTTTCTAAAACATGTTATAGACGCACAATATTTGATTATATAGATATCACATAAAAAAGTTGTTTTCATATTTCTAAGTTGTTTCCACAAAAGTCACGTTTAAATAGATACCTTCATAACAATATGAACACCTTAATAAGCTTTAGCTACATATTGGAAACTGACCAGAAACATCAATTTAAATGCACACCAAGAATGTATAATAGTGCTTTCTTCTTCACACTTTTACTAATGCCTTGTATTGTAATTTTAAGAAATTTGCCCAAGTATATCATTTTGTATATTTTTTTTTTCTTTTTTCTTTTTTTTTGAGATGGAGTTTTGCTCTTGTTGCCCAGGCTGGAGTACAATGGCGCAATCTCGGCTCACTGCAACCTCCACTTCCCGGGTTCGTGATTCTCCTGCCTCAGCCTCCTGAGTGGCTGGGATTACAGGCGTGCACCACCACGCCCAGCTAATTTTTGTATTTTTAGTAGAGACGGGGTTTCACCACGTTGGCCAGGCTGGTCTCGAACTCCGGACTTCAGGTGATCCACCTGCCTCAACCTCCCAAAGTGCTGGGATTACAGGGGTGAGCCACCACGCTCGGCCTCATTTTGTATTTTTATGTCTTTGATGAGAAAAAATAAGCTTATTGGAAAAACATAGTAGTAATATAATGTATTTGTCATCTTATGGCTTTGCAAGAGTTCTTTACCCTCTACCATATATATAGTAAATGTTTTCTACATACTTATTTTGCCATATAGCCACTCTTGGGTTTACTTTGTTGGATTTGCTCCTCTGTAAATGCAGCTTCATTTTCTTTATCCATTTTCTGTAAGTTGTTTGTCTCCATCTAGTCAATTTGCAAAGTCCCTTCTTTAGCACAGATTATTAGTCCTCTGTACACTGGGTGACAAGTATTTTTATAAATCTATTATCTATTGACTTCATGGCATCTTTTCCAACACGTGTGTGTGTCTAGTCAAGAAAATTTCTGTTATAGCTTCTGGATTCCTAGTCTTGTCTGTCAGTCCCTAAATTATACATGTATCCTATATTTCTCTGAAAGATGAAACACGTTTTTTTCTTTTAGCTTTATAATCCAGCTTTACTTTCTTTCAAATAGGTATCAGTTTTTCAAGCAAAACAACTCTTTTCTCCTTGTATTGAAATACCAACTTGGTATTTCAATTATGGCACCAATCTCCTTTCCTCTTGTATTAAAATACCAACTTGGTCATTTATTAAATTCTCACATATGTAGATATCTAGTTTCCCTTCTCTCTTCTGCTCCACTGATCTGTGAGTATTCCTGCTTCTAGACCACACTGTTTTTCTTAGTGACTCAATATCTGGTAAAGCAACTGTGCCTTTGTATTCTTTTTCAAACTATACTTGGCTTCTCCTGGGAAACTGTTTTGCAAAAACAAATACCTTATACCCTTCCCAAAAAACCTGTCCTGCAATTGTATTTGCAGATATTTACATAACAATTTTGGAAGAATTGGCAATTTTCTATCGTCTTCTCATCCAAGAAAATGGCTTCTCTTTCCATTTGAGCAAATGCTCAAATCTTATTTTATGTCTTCTAATAAATTTGTTTTATTCACATAGCTTCTGTGACCTTTTTAAAAAAATTTATTCCTAAACAATTTCATAATTTTTATCACATAACTGTGAATAGAACATAATTGTGAATACAACAGTGTTTCTATTTCTGTTTTAAGGTAATCACTGCTAGAATAGGGACAAATCTATTGTTGTATGTTTATATATAGACAACTTACAAATTTTTTTTATTGTAATTGAACTTTTAGTAGACTTTTTGACCTTACAGATTGCAGCAAAAACAGTTTTATGGTCAATTTTACAGTCTTTTGGTAGTTTAATTACTTTCATTAACATTTACTTAAAGTTTTGAATTTAAAATGTGGGTTTTAAAATGAGATCTTTAGCATATAAGATGCTTACTGCTGAGTTTTGGTAAAACTCAAAGTAGTTAACTTCTATTTTATTTTCCTAGTGTTTATTAGGAATGGCTTGACTTTACCAAATATCTTTTCAGCATCTAAGAGTAGAATTTTGTTTTAAAGACAATATTAGTCAAAGACCTATATGAACCAAAGTCTTAGTAGTTAAAAGGAAAAAAGGAAAGAAGTGCAAAGAGAAATTGAAAAATAATAAAATTATAGTGTAGGCTTCACTACTTCTACCGTAACTGAACAACTCCAGTAGATAAAAACTAGTTAAATAAAGGAACTGAATAGCTATTGATAAATTTGGCTTAATAGATTTATACGGACCTGTGAGAAAATATTTTAAATGGTCCATTTTTAAGGCATGGTAAGTCTAAGTACTGGCAGCCAGCCTGCAAACATAACAAACTGCATGGCTCATGCACCTAGAAGGTCACAATAAGCAAACAGAATGTAGAGGAGGGGTTAGCCTATAAAAAGGAAGAAAGTTTCGTTATTGGGAAATCGAAACTTAAGTGGAGAAGGGGACCAGGGTATAACCTTGGCGGATAAATGAGGGCGGATAATGAAACTTAGGTGACATCAGAGAAGATTGTAACCCCATAGTACTCGACCAATGGGGAACTGGGGGAGGGACTTGTGTGCTAGGAGATAAATTATCTGCTGTAGCTGCCCTGGGTGTGCCTGCCCACCAGACACTCGATCTTGCAAGACGCTATTAAAAAGTCTCACTTTTGCTGTTCTTTGTGCCTCCAAGTCCATTCTTTGGGTTTGGACGGGTGAGTGTGTTTCTCACAGACCCATTTGATACTCAAAAATATTTTAAAGGTGTTAGTAACCATGAACATTTATAAAAATCTGATTACTTACCTAGTGGCAAGACAATTTAAACACATTTTGTAAAACTGAGACTTTATGATGCACATTCTGACATCAAGATTCCATAAAATAATAAAATAATATTTCTTTTAATAAAAGTTTAGATAAACCATGGATAAAAGATAAAAGGAAAATTATGAATTATCTAAAAGGAATGAAAAGAGAATCTATAGGATACAATGAAGACAGCAATAAAAGAAAATTTATGACCTTACATGCTTCATTACTAAAAGGGGAAAACTCAAAAGAGAAACTACTCATATTGAAAATTAGAGGGAGAAAAAAAATTACTAAAGATAAAAGCAGCACTTAATAAAATAAAACTAAAAAATAAATACAGAAGTTAGTTATTTGATAAGATGAAGAAGATACTTAAACCCTATGGATCTGACTGAGGCGAAAAAGCATAAATATTTAAGATTACAAATAGTAAAGGAAACTAAAATCATAATACAGAAGAGCTTAAAGGATTATGAAAACATGAATCTACACATGTGATAATCACAAACTTGTATACAACATTACATGTGTAAATTCATGCATTCATAATCCTTTAAATTAATATACCTTCTTTGTTTTCAATATCATTTTTGAGAGAGGGCATTCAAAATTCAATGTGAAAACAAGAGCAGTTAACAAAGTATATTTCATCTTACTGTTGGGCCCAACAAATTTGTTTACAAGTTGCCAAAACCCCTGCAAATGAAACAATAAAAGCCTAAAAGAAGCATGAGCATGTGCATAATCTACTAATTTGCTGGTCTTTGAAATAAATGAGACCAGAGACAGCATACTATTATAGTTTCTATGCTCTGATGTTAGGACTGAAGATGATTAATGATGCACATGGCTATTACTATTTATTGAGTGCCTCTGATGTGCCAGGCATTATTCATGCAACAAATTATCTACAGAGCACTCACTGTGCCAGTCACAGCTGTAGTCATCTGGGGTACATGGGTGAACAGAAAAAAAATGCTTGCCCTTACAGAGTTTATCAGTGCACACAGTCACTTTTAAGTATCGTAGGAGCCCTTGAGAGATTCTTTTATAGTTGCAGAAACTGAGCCACAGAGAAGTCATTTGTTGAAGATCACAGTTAGTGGTCAGTTCTGTGTGACTCTAAAGCCTTTCCACTATGCTACTCTACTTTCTAAAAATGGCATACTAAGAGCAGGAGCTACAGAGTCAGACTGATCTGGTTTTGTACCCATCAAAACCATAGCAGACTGTTTAAATTACATTCTTGTAAATCTGCAAAATACACGATAACAATACAGATTAACCCTGTAAAAAATACGCCCCAATATAAAGTCTAATGTTGTTAATCTCCCTACCATCTTTCTGTGTGATTTTGCTTATAACAGAGTTTACTACAATTTCTTTTCTCCAAAGAGAGGAAAAGTAAATTTGGCTGAAGATGGGATATTATCAGTGAGTTAGGGGGCAAGCTGCTGTCTTCAGGAGTAAGACAACTAAAGAGTAGAAGGTGAATGTCTCTGGTTAAGTTACAGATGGCAGTTTTGTCTTTTCCATGGCCCTGGTTGTAATAGCTCTCATTTCGTTTCTAACTGAGCTTATTTGGATCTTCTCTCTTCATTTTTTGGTTAATCACTAATGGTCTATCAATCTAATTTAACTTTGCAAACAGCCAGCTTTTTGTTTCATTTATCTTTTGTATTTTGTGTTTGTTTCAGTTTCATTTAGTTCTGCTCTGATCTCGGTTATTTCTTTTGTTCTGCTGGATTTGGGTTTGGTTCTTGTTTCTCTAGTTCTTTGAGGTGTGACCTTAGATTGTGCTCTTTCAGACTTTTTGATACAGGCATTTAATGATATGAACTTTCCTCTTAGCACTGCTTTTGCTGTATCCTAGAGGTTTTGATAGATTGTATCACTATTATATTTCAGTTCAAATAATTTTCTAATTTCCATCTTCATTTCATTGTTGACCTGACGATCATTCCAGAGCAGGTTATTTAATGGTCCATGTATTTGCATGGTTTTGAGGGTTCCTTTTGGAGTTGATTTCAGTTTTATTCTACTGTGGTCTGTGAGAGTACTTGATATAATTTTGATTTTCTCAAATGTATTGGGACTTGTTTTGTGGCCTATGATACAGTCTAGCTTGGAGAATGTTCCAGGTGCTGATGAGTAGAATGTATATTCTGCAGTTGTTGGGTAGAATGTTCTGTACATGTCTGTTAAGTCCATTTGTTCTAGGGTATAATTTAAGTCCATTGTTCTTTGTTGACTTTCTGTCTTGATGACCTGTCTAGTGCAGTCAGTGGAGTATAGAAGTCCCCCACTATTATTGTGTTGCCATCTGTCTCATTCTTAGGTCTAGTAGTAATTGTTTTACAAATTCGGGAGCTCCAGTGTTAGATGCATATATATTTAGGATTGCAATAGTTTCCTGTTGGACCAGTCCTTTTATCATTATATAATGTCCCTCATTGTCCTTTTTAACTGGCTGTTGCTTTAAAGTTTGTTTTGTCTGATATAGGAATAGCTACTCCTGCTCACTTTTGGTGTCCATTTGCATGGAATATCTTTTCCACCCCTTTACCTTAAGTTTATGTGAGTCCTTACGTGTTAGGTGAGTCTCTTGAAGACAGCAGATACTTGGTTGGTGAATTGTTTTCCATTCTGCCATTCTGTATCTTGTAAGTGGAGCATTTAGGCCATTTACATTCAATGTTAGTATTGAGATGTGAAGCACTATTCTATTCATTGTGCTAGTTGTTGCCTGAATACCTTTTTTGTTTTCCTCATTGTGTTATTGTCTTATAGGTCCTGTGAGATTATGCTTTAAGGAGGTTCTATTTTGGTGTATTTTGAGGATTTTTTTCAAGATTTAGAGCTCCTTTTAGCAGTTCTTGTAGTGTTGGCTTGGTAGTGGTGAATTCTCTCAGCATTTGTTTGTCTGAAAAAGACTGTATCTTTCCTTCAGTTATGAAACTTCTTAGTTTCACTGGATACAAAATTCTTGGCTGGTAATTGTTTTACGAAGGCTAAAGATGGGACCCTAATCCCTTTTAGCTTGCTGGGTTTCTGGTGAGAAATCTGCTATTAATCTGATAGGTTTTTCTTTTACAGGTTGGTTTCCTGATGCATTTGCCTTACAGTTAAGATTCTTTCCTTCATCTTGACTTTAGATAACCTGACGACTATGTGCCTAGGTGATGATCTTTTTGCAATGAATTTCCTGAGTGTTTCTTTGAGCTTTTTGTATTTGGATGTCTAGATTTCTAGCAAGGCCAGGGAAGTTTTCCTTGAGTCTTCTCTCAAATATGTTTTCCAAACTTTCAGATTTCTCTTTTCCTTGGGAACATCAATTTTCTTACGTTTTGTTGTTTAATATAATCCCAAACTTCTGGGAGGCTTTTTTTCTTTTTTCTCATTCTTTTTCCTTTGTCTTTGTTATTTTTGAAAGCCTTGTCTCAGCTCTGAAGTTCTTTCTTCTACCTGTTTGATTCTATTGCTGAGACTTTCCAGTGTACTATGCATTTCTCTAAGTGTGTCCATTTCCAGAAGTTGATTGTTTTTTTATCTATGCTATGTATTTCTCTGGATAGCTTTCTGTCCATATCCTGTCACATTTAAAAATTTTCTTTGAATTGGTATTCACCCTTCTCTGGTGCCTCCTTGAATAGCTTAACACTCGACCTTCTGAATTCTTTTACTGGCAATTCAGAGATTTTGCCTTGGTTTGGATCCATTACTGGTGAGCTAAAGCGATATTCTGGGGCTCTTAAAGAACCTTTTTTTATCATATTATCAGAATAGTTTTTCTGGCTCCTTCTCATTTGGATAGACTACGCCAGAGGAAAGACTGGGGGCTCAAGAGCTGCTGTTCAGATTCTTTGGTCCCATGGGGTGCTCCCTTGATGTGGTACTCTCCCCCTTCCCCTAGAGATGAGGCTTCCTGAGAGCTGAACTGCAGTGACTGTTATTTCTTTTCTGGGTCTAGCCACCCAGTGGAGCTACCAGGCTTTTGGCTGGTTAATGGGGAATGTTTGCAGAGTCATGTGATGTAATCCATTTTCAGGTGTCTCAGTCGTGGTTACCAGCACCTGATCGGGGAGTGGACTCTGAGGGTCCTTGGTTGTAGTTTTGTTTAGTATGCGTTTTTTGTGTTGGTTCCCTTCCAGCCAGGAGGTGGCGCTTTCCAGAAGGCATCAGCTGTGGTAGTATAGGGAGGATACAAGTTTGCCCTAGGGCCCTCTGGATAAGTATTTGGGTTTCTCAGGTGGTAGGAGGGACAACAGAGCTCTCAAGAAATTTATGTCCTTTGTCTTCAGCTATTAGGACAGGTCTCAGAGAAAGACCATCAGGTGAGGCCAGGGTTAGGCTGGTCTGAGCTCAGGCTCTACTTGGGCAGGGCTTGCTGTGGCTGCTGTGGGGGATGAAGTTGTGGTTCTCAGGCCAATGGACTTACGTTCTCAGGAGGATTACGGCTGCCTCTGCTGTGTTACACAGGTCGCCAGGGAACAGTGACACCCAGCTCCCATGCAGCCTGAAAGGCTGGTCTCACTCTTCCGGTGTCCCCTCCAAGTTTATTTCCAGGCAGCCGGTGAGCAGGGTTGAGAACCTGCCCCAGGCTACAACCCCCCTCACTGAGAAAGCAAGCAGGCCTTTCAGGTTTTGTACCTCCCAGTCTGCTGCATCTTCTGTGATCATATCTGCACTCCCTGTTTGCCACCTTCACCAGATTCTGTCCAGGAAACTTCACATTCCATCAAAGTTGTTACAAAGTTCAGCTGGAAGATTCCTTTTCCCTGTGGTCTTTCCCCAATTCCACTGGCAGTCCTCCCCAAGGACCCCTGGGAGACAAAGTCAGAAATGGCTTCCCTGGGAATGAGAGTGCCCACAGGGCTCTCCCCACTGCTTCCTCTACCCCTGTATTTTGCTTGGCTCTCTTAAATTCATCTCAGCTCCAGGTAAGGTCAAATCCATCTCACATGATCTGGACCTTCAGGTTCCCCTTCTCATACTTCGGTCGCTCACAGTTTTTTGGTTGTCTCACGGAGCCTGCAGTGGCAAGCTGCTTCCTTCAAGGGGTCTGTGGATTCTCTCAGCTTTTATGTTTCTGCAGTATTTCTTGGATCGAAAGCCCACAATGTGAGTCTCTACAGGCTGCTCTGTCCATCCAAGTCAGAGCTGCGAGTTAGTTCTGCCTCCTACCTGCCATTTTTTCCCCCTGTCCCTTCTCATAAGGGCACTCATCTCTTTCATGAGGGTCTCCATTCTTATAAGCTAATTTCCTCCAAAGGCCCCACCTTCTAATAAATATGTCACATGGGAGATTGAGGCTTCGATATATGAATTTTGGGGGAACACAAACATTCATTCACTCCACAGCAACATCAAAACATTCATTGTAGTAGTAACTTTTTGTTTAAATTCAGTTAGAACATGAGAGTCAACATCTGGATGAGTAGTTACTGATCCTAAAATTTAAGCAGGGAGAATAACAATACATGAGGGGTAAATAAGAACTTTTAGTGGGTTGAACAGTGTCCTACCAAAATACCTGGCCACTGGAACTTAAGAATGTAACCTTATTTGGAAATAGGATCATAGCAGATTTAAGGTAAGGATTGAGATGAGATCATTGTGGATTCAGGTGTCATCTAAATCCCAAAAAGTGTCTTTACATATAGAAATATAGTGAAGACAGAGGCAAAGGTTGGAGTTACGCAGTGACAAGCTAAGGTATCCCAGGAGTTGCTAGAAGCTAGAAAAGGCAAGGAAGGATTCTCCCCTACAGCCATGGGAGGGGTTTGTGGACCTGTCAGCATCTTAATTTTGAATTTCTGGTCTCTAGAAGTATAAGAAAATGAATTTTTTTATTGTTTTAAGCCACAAAGTTTGTGGTAATGTTTTATGGCAGTCTAGAATACAGTATTCATTAAGAAATATCTAATGACAAGGATTGTTTTTTTCGTAGTCTTGATTTTGGGGAAGAACATTTCTTCTAAAGTTTTATTGTAGTTTTGAATTATAAAGTGGTATATTTTGAGAAGAAGGAAGCATGATAACCCAACTATATAGAAATAGCTATATACAAAATGGAGACTTTTAATTTTCTGAATCTGTCTGAACAGGTGAACTGCAGGTTCCTATGGAAAATAGGTCCCTGCGAAGCTGCCATTTTACAGCAGTTACTACAAACTACAGAGATCTGTTCCTTAGTTGAGGAAGAGAGGCTATGACAGTAGTTCTCAAACTCTACTTGCCTAAGAATACTTGGAGAATTGAAAATGAGTCCTGGGCTTCATTCCCAAAGACTCTCCCTTAGTTTGTAGGGCTGGAATGAGGTAATTGGTATTTTAGCAAGCACTCCAAGAGATTATGATCAGATACAGGGGTTGGAAAGGCCACACTGGGGAAATACATATTGGGTTATGGGGATGGTTTTCAGCAGAGAGGACCATGGGAAGTTGTATTCAAAAGCTGGGTTCTGGAATCAAACAAAACCCTAGGTTTTTTTTGCTTAATTCCACTCCTTGCTGATGTATGGCCCTGAGAAACATACACAACCTTGGGAAGGATTAATTGAGATTATCCTAAGTAAGTGATCAATGAATGTTGCCTATTAAAATTATTTTAAAATTTATTTAAGGCAACAACAATTTTAACTTACATGATAGAGTGAATTACTCACTAATAACAGTTAACTACCATAACTTGTGCTCATATAGTAGGAGATTTGTTTAGGGCATTGGAAATAGTTTATTCCCACTTTGGAACCTGGTAGATAAATCTTGCTAGATATGATTTTGGATAACTCTGGGACACGAAATGACTAAGGATTGGAGGGAAAAACTTAAAGGGAAGAAGGCAAAGATAAGCTCTGTCGATACTGCAATTTTGCCTGAAGATCCTGGTGGCTTCTAAGTTTAGTACTCAGAATGAATTCTTGCTGCATTTGGCATGCTCAGCTTATTAATGAGAAAGTTACGTACCTGGGCTGGGTTGAATAGTGGCCTTCCTCACCTCTAATTCAGCCCAGTTTCTCAGTTAATCCCAAACCTTTTTTCACAAGGAAAACATCCAGAAATTCTTTTAAAAATAGGTGCACGAGTAAAGTATCTTCTTTATTAGCACTAGAATATCTTGTAAAGTTTCATATCTGTAAAAACCTTCATCGGTGGGATAAGACAGAAAGTGAAAGTGGCAAGGAATGCAGACACCTTATAGAGGTTTACTGACTAATGCCAGGGTGAGCTGGAGAGCAGATCTGGTGGTCTGGAGCCTGAATCCTGAATCCAAAAGAGAATGCTATGGTCTTGGTGTTAGAGCCATGTGGGAAGTAAGTTTCGTATTACCATCTTTTCAACACCAGTATTCACTCGGCTAGGGCTATAATTACAAGCAAAATTTTTATCTAGTTCTAGTGTCTATAAGTAGTATATAAAGATACAAGGTTAATGTATAATCAAAACTAGTGGTTCTCAACCTTTTTCCTACTCCTAGCAGCTCACTAGGGCAGAGATGCTCAACCAGGGATTATGTAGGAAGATGTGTTTGAAAAATTACCCAAGTCATTAGGTGGACTATTCTTGGTCTTCTAAATTCCACATATCTAAAATAACATTAAGAAGCCATGTAGCTCTACTATAGCACTTGTTACCTGACTTGTTACCATCTACATGATAGCACTTGTTACCGGACACCAGGCACTAGAGATTCTAATCACTGCAATAAGGCAAAAACAAAAAAGGGCATACAGATCAAAGTAAAACTCTTTATTCACAAACTATGATGTAGAGAATCCTTAGGGGTCTACAAAACTACTAGAACAGGTAAATAGATTTAGCAAAGTTACAGGATACAAATTCATTATTAAATCTATTTCTGGATACTAGCAATGAAGAACTGAACACTGAAATTTTATTTTTTTAACTTTTAGGTTTGGGTGTACATGTGAAGGTTTGTTACATAGGTAAACACACGTCATGAGGGTTTGCTGTACATATTATTTCATCACCCAGGTATTAAGTCCAGTACCCAATAGTTATCTCTTTTGCTCTTCTCCCTCCTCCCACCCTCCTCTGTCAAGTAGACCCCAGTGTCTGTTGTTTCTTTCTTTGGAACACTGAAATTTTAAAAATACCATTTACAATATCAAATTTATGAAACACTTGGTAGTAAATTTTATAAAATATGTGCAAGAATGCAAACTATAAAACATGACTGAGAGAAAGACACATATAAATGGAGAGATATACCATGTTCATAGACTGGAAAATTCAGTATTATTAAGATGAAATTTCTCTACATTGCTCTATAGATTCACAGCAATCCTAATAAAAACTTCTGGTCTGTTTCTGTGTATAAATTAACAAACTGATTCTAAATTTTATATAGATGTGCAAAGGAACTAGAATAAGAAAACAATTTTGAAAAAGAAAAAGGTGGAGGCTTGGCATTAGCTGCTCATTTCAGGACTTACTATAAAGGTTCAGTAATCAAGACGATACTGTACTGGAAGAAAGTTAGATACACAGATCAATGAAATAGAACGGGGTCTAGAAACAGATGAACACAGAAAATCTTTGTGAACTGACTAGGCAACAGTTTCTTACATAGGACACTGAAGAGCACAAATAATAAAGTAAAATTGAAAAATTGTACTTTGTCAAAATTAAACACTTCTACTCTTCATAAGACAGTATTAAGAAAATAAAAAGGCAAGCCACAGATTGTAAGAAAATGTTTGCAAATCAAATATAAATAACTTGTATCTAAGATACATAAAACATTCTTACAAGTCCATAATAAAGTAACCCCATGTTTTAAATTGGATAAAAAATTGGAATTAACATATCACCAATGAAGGTATATGAAAGACAAGCCCAGGAAGATATGCTTAAATTAACACTTTAGTTACTATTAGGGAAACATAAATGAAACCACAATAAGATTCTAATATACATTTACTAGAATGGCTAAGTTAAAAAGGCTAACAGTATCAGGTTTTGGTGAGGATGGTGAACAAATGGAACCCTCAAATACTACTAATGGAAATGTAAACCAGTCTACACACTCTGGAAAACCAGAGAATGACAGCATAAGTATGTGCCCAAGAAAATATATGCCCATACAAATTTTTGTATTAATACACAAATGTTTGTAGCAATTTTATACATAACATTCTAAAATCAGAAATAACCCAGTTGTCTATCAGTCCATGAATGGTTAAAGAAATTGTGGAATATTCCACACAATGCAATACCAATCAGCAATAAAAGGGAATAAGCTACAGATTCATGCAGCAATATGGATGAAACTTAACAGCATTATTCTAACTTAAAGAAACCAGACACAGATGACCACATATACTGTATAATTCCATTTATATGAAAATCTAGAAAAGGCAAAACTATGGTGACAGAAAGCAGATCAGTGGGTTCCAGGGACCAAAGTTCAGGGAAGGGGCCTGACTGCAGAGGTACATAGAGAACCTTTGGGGGTGATGGACATGTTTCATATTTTGACTGTGGGTAGATATGTGGCTCTATGCATTTAACAAAAGACATCTAACTCTACACTTAAAATGCGTACATTTTACAGCAAGTAAATTCTACCTCTCAAAGCTGTTTTATTAAGGCATCTCAAATATTTGACCTAAAAAATTTTAAGTGATATAATATCACAAATCTGTAATATGTGCTATAGTCTAAACAGAGCTTTCTAAAAGGTTACATGGATTCTTGTCAAACCAAAATGTTAGAAAACATTATTTAGAGTTTGAAACAAATGTATTCACATGTATGATTTCAATTTTTTGGTATTAGAATTTATTTGAAACAGGATGTTTTCCTATTCATTCAAATAAGCATTAACATATCCCACAAGGTTTTCATTATTATTTTGCATCATTTTTCCTTTCCTGGTTAATGCAAGATATAATTCCCTAATTAAGGGATCACTTTAAGTGTAAGCTGACATTTAAAAATTTCTAGGACGTTAATTTCCTTCAGGGTCACAAATAATAACTACCATGTTTTCTTGATACTATCTAGAAAGGAAAAAGATTGCATCAACATACTTCTGAAGCAGTTACAAACAGTTCAATTAGAATTCACAGAGAAAAGAAAAATATTAGAAGTGAGAGACAATGTGTTTTGCAATCAGTATTTTAGAAGCATAGAGCTCTAATTTATTAGATTGCCACAGTAGTAGCAGGGCTTAGGTGTATCAAACAAAACAAACACATACACACACTCTTGCACCCTTCAATTCCTCCTGTAAAACTCAGAGCAAATATTACAATGACAGTGTGGCATCTAATCTGTTTGGTTCAGATTTGAAGGATGTATTTTTGCTTTTAATCAATGCTATGATACAGAAACTCAACACATTTGGAAACTGGTTTAAACATCCATTTCAACTTTCTCCTGCTAAGTACTCCCTCAACCAGCAACCAAAATACAACAACAAAAAAACCTTCACTTACCGTTGCAATTCAACAGCAACATTCCCTATCAGCTGTGCATATGGTGTGACAGCTTGTATCAAAATCACCTTTGAGTAGCTTCTAATTACTCATGCACAATTCTTATAGATGAAACTCGCCTGGGTAAACTGTGAAGGGTAACTCAGTGGAGACCACAACTCTCCCTCTGTTTAGTGCCTTCTACCCATTTCCAAGGTAGGGAAGGGTCTCATTTCAACCCCTTACACAAGCTGCTCAATTCACTGATTATACTCCAAAGTGAATAGATGTCATAAGTCTTGATCATTCAATCAGTCTTAAGACGTAACCGGCAAGTAATCTGATTTAGTACTCTTGATGTATTTTTTGCAGTATATAATGTACCTTTCCCAGATAAATTCCTTACCACAGACTCAGAAAGTGCATAAGCCAAACTAGATTTGAATGCCGAATTCCTAAGGTTTTATTTCCTTTCACTTTACACATTTACGTAGGTCTTATGGCTAAAGGCTTTTTGATGTGTGGTATCCCTTTTCTCCCAGAAACTTACTTGAGCCTATTAGGCACATGTTTTGGTGAAGTATTTAAGTTTTTCGGCAGGGAATGAAGGCTACTGGGAGTCCTTGGTAAATTCCTGATCACTGGCCAAAAGCAGCCCCTCAGTACTGTTCAACATACATATTTCCTTAGTCCATTCTGTGTCCCAATTGCTTGGATTTGAGGACGTCATGACTCTGCTTTTCTCAAGAACTTCCAATAACTTCCTCACCATCCTTCATTCTCATCCTATTTCACTGGGAAAAATCAATAAAAAGACACTCGCACAAACTCGTACCACCCTATCTACTCTCCTACTGCTCTGTGAGTTTGTACACTTTGCCTTCTTTTCTTTTTAAGGACGATCTGTCCATGCACGTATTTAGGGCCAATCCCTCCCCCTATGTCCTCTATCTCACCCGCTCTTGCCTACTCAGGAACAGAGCCCCAGCAGTTCCCCTTTAATCAGTCATTCTGTCTTGACCATCAACATATTATAACTTCTCCCATCATTCCCTCTTGGCTCACCTCTCCTTCTAGTGACCACTCATCTCTGTGCTCACTTACACAGCCAAACTTCCTGAGCTGTCTATACTCACTGTCTTCAATCCTCTTTCTTTTCTCTCTTGAACCCATGCCATTAGCTTCTGCCCTCATCACTCCACCAGAACTGTCCTCGGTGACCTTTATGTACCAAACCCAATGCCTCCCTCCCTCTTGGCTTCCTGGCCACCTTACTCTCTTGGCTTTTCCCCAACTTCACAGGGCACTCTGAAGTCTCCTTTACGGATGGCTTGGTTCTCCGATCCCTAATACTATACTGCCTACTATTAACTAGGCTGGGATCTTACTCTTCTTCATCCACACTCATTCCCTAGGTGATCTCTTTCAGTCTTGCAACTTTAATGATCGTATGTGGTCATGCCTACCAAATGTGTATCTCCTGCCTCTCTCCTTTCTAGACTCACATATTTACTAATTTCATAACTCCCTATGGATGTCTAATAAGTAGCTCAAACTTAACATGGCCTAAATGGAACTGCTTTTTGACCTTTCCCCCAAAACCTGTACTTCCCACAGTCTTTGTTGCAGTTAAAAGGCAAAACGGTCTTTCCTTCAGTTCAGGCCAAGAACCTTGCAGCCACACTAGTTCCCTCTCATTTCCTTATACTCCACCCATCAAAAAATTCTATTGCTTCCACCTTAAAATATATCCAGAATCCAGCTATTTTTTTTACAACCTCACTAATTTTACCTCACTTTCCACTTCTCTTTCCTGGAGTATTATAAATACTTTTCTAATTGATTTCTCTGTTTGCCCACCTCCCCGACCCACAGATTTTTCTTAACATTACAGCCAGCGTAATCCTTTAATAACCTTAATCACAATCTTATAACCCCTCCCCCTTCACCTTTTCTCCCCAGTGGCTGCCCATCTCGGAGAGAACACCAAACTCTCTTGGTGGCCTATCTGGCCAATATTTATCTTTTTGCCTTCATTCTGTGCTACTATTCATGTGACTTGATGTGGTCTAGCCACACTGTGTTTCTTGTTCTTCTCTGAACACACTAGGCACACTCTCATCTCAGGCACGTTACTGTTCCTTCTACAAGGGATCCTCTCCCCCAAATTCCTCTTTTCAGGGGGGGCCCTGACTACCCTACTTCAGTCTTCCCTCTTCCTAGATTTATTTTCTCTGTAAGCCCCATCATCTGACATCTAAACTTATAAAATAAGTTTATACTATAAACTTATTTATTGTCTGAATTTTTGTTTATTTTATTCATTGGGGTATTCCTGTGCTGCTTCAGTGAGCTCAGGAAATACATAAATTGAATAAGCAGAAAAGGGGAACTGAGCTGAGCTTCTCTCTCTGGGGTACTTCTTGGCAGAGAGCCTAAGAATAGAGCCTTCCCTAACAGCCTGCAGTAGAAAGGTGCATTATGAGAGACTGTCACTGGAAAGTAATTGTGATTAATGATCCTCCAGACCATGGCAGAGAAGGCAGACAGGAATTTATGCTTCTGCTCTGGAGCATGAGACATTCTTTGCTAAGCCTTAGATACTCTGCAGTTCTGCCATTCGCTATCTGTGCAATCACTGTATTATTGTTAAAGCACTGGGGTTCTTCATGAATTGTCAGGCAAGCTGAGATAATAATGTTTCAGAGGATATGGTGGGAAGTCAAGGTCACATGTGTGTGGTGTTAAAAGCAGGTCAAGGGCACTAACTGACCAACATCCGAATAGGCACAGGGCGCCACAAGGACAGGAAGCTAGAGACCTCTTCAATGATGATAAGTGCCTTTTATAGGTTTAAAGAGCTTATGTGAGTTTGATATGCTCCTCTTTCCCTCTCCCTTCAAACCCTGAGACAAATACTCTTTGGTTTATAAAGCATATTTGACAATGTTAAAACATATAGTGTTATTTTTAAACTAAAATTCTTTCCTGACATTCTGGAATGCAATCCCCTGTGCTTGCTTCATTTTCTCTATGATAACAACAGAAACTTCATTAAACATTCCCGAATAAAGCCTCTTCATTAATCATGGTATTACTGTAGAAGTATTTGTTTCCTAATCAATTCTCAAGACTATGTCTTTAGAACCACCAACCTCCTCACAGGAAGTCTTCATTTTCTACTGTGCTATTTTTTTTTTCTTTCTATCCATAGAACACATGGGAGTCCCACCAGCTTGAAAAAATATTTCACAGAGCTGGCATTTCTATCAGTGCAGACACGGCTCTGAAAACAGTAATTGCTGCCTTATGGACATGATACTCTCATTTCTACTCTGAACTCCTCCCAAGAGAATCTCTTCTGCAAATGACCACAGTACTTCACTTGAGTTCTGCGTCATCCTCCTCCTATTTGTTCAAGTGGTCTGCTAAGCGGTTCATGAACCACTTCCCTCAGCTGACCCAGATGAAGTAAGCTCTTCTTTGCTGCTATGCCCAGAGCCCAGACAAGTTAAGAATCTCAGCCTGACTTGGCCTGTTATCCCTCAGCTTCCAGTCCTGACTCCAAGATACCTTCTTTCTATAAGTCTTCACCCTACTGACTCAGGTTCCTACCATACACACCACTGTCTTCTGAGAACAGCACACATGGGGCAGAGCAGAGTCAAGGGGAGAGAAAGAAGAATTAACAACTCTCAGAAACCTGAAAATAAAGAGGATGTGGCTGGAAATGGGACCTCAGAAAGTTCCACATGCTAGAATGTCTTTCCTTTTGCTTTCATGGCACCCCCTTTCACCCTCAACTGAAAGTGTGAGTGTATATACACATACTCGCTGTTCTCTGGGATTTCCTAAAACTGGAGCTAAATTATAATTAGGACAAATTATATAGTTTATTTTCAGGAAATAAGAATAGCTCCATAAGTACAGACTGATTTAATTTAATATGATTTATCCACTTGTGTATCAAGGTCTGGTGGAATTTGTTTTTAACACCAGAGGATTGTGAATATTAAGATCATCTTTATATTCACAGATCTCTCAGGTATTTAAGACCTTGTTGTTTGAATAGTTATATAAGCCTAGTTATATAATGCAGCCAATTAGAATATATGCTTTGGTTTCACAGAATTAATTCATGTAGCTTTATGATGTTCACATACAGCAATGTAAACATTCTCATGCACATATAATGAAGAAGGAAAGACTATAAAAGTACCAAAAAGAAAAAAAATGAGCAAAAAGGTCAGAAGAAAAAGGCTAATGAGTCTGTCGACTACTGATAGGACAAAGAAAAAAAAAAGCTAAAAGTAGAAGAGCAGGTGGTGAAGCCAGAATTTAACAAATTAAGGGAGGAATATTGGGGGAAAAGATGATCAAGGAAGACGTGGAAAAAAAAATTAAACTCAGTATTTGGTATCTATTACATGGCCAGCATTAAAAAAATAGAAGAAAAGCATAAGGATGGTAACAGGTGAGGAAATAATAACCATTAAGTCCAATAAATTTTTTAAAAAGTTATATTCATGTCTGTGGAGGCCCTTAATTCAGAATATATATCTATGATTTACTTGTTTTTAATAACACTGAACTTCTGGTAAAACAGAAAAGACATTAAATGTGTTGGACCAACCAGTTGGAATGAAAATTGATTCCCAAACCCAAGTAACACAAGAATGTACTAACTCTAAGCTCCAATATTTTAATATAAAACAGAATCTGTATTGTTTTTAATGACAGCCTGTTACAGCACTTGAGATACTCTTGAATTTAGCAGAGTGACATCAGACCTAGGCTTATATAACTATTCAAACAACAAGGTCTTAAATACCTGAGAGATCTGTGAATATAAAGATGATCTTAATATTCACAATCCTCTCTGGTGTTAAAAACAATTTCCACCAGACCTTGATGCACAAGTGGATAAATCATATTAAATTAAATCAGTCTGTACTTATGGAGCTATCTTAATCAGAAGGAAATTTGATGAAAAGCATTAGCTTAGATGAATACTCTAATTATTATAGGCTAATATTTGTCCACAAAAAGAATTTGTTTCAGGATTAGACAGAGACCAGGAGAAGCCAGAGGCATCAATTCAATAATGGAATGCCTAATTAAATGATAATGAAATCCTAATTATAATGTATTGCTTTGCCCTGCATATAATTTATTTAGCACATTGCTTTTCACAGGGTTTATTAAGGAAACCTAAAAAAAGTGCAATTAATAAAGAAGGAAAGAAAAAATTAGTAAACTAAAACTTTTAAGAAATAGAGGAAGATGTGACAAAGTTCTAGTTATTAAAAAATGCAGGGGGTATGCTGTGTTCAATTTGTACATGTAGAAACTGCATATTTGTCCTATATTCTTCAAAAAAATTGGTCATTGCCCTTATGTGCTTAAAATTATGTTAAGACATGCATTCATCACATCAAAAGTATCGATAAAAGAGTTAATTAATTGTAGTGAGCAATTACTACATCATGTAATTGTAGTGAGCTCACTACATCATGGTTATGATAATGATTGTAAGTCCTGTGCTAGCTATAGCTACCATGGGAGATTTAAAGACATGGAAGCAATTCTTGCCTTTCAGAAGTTTATAATCTAGTTGAAGTACACGATATAAACATGTGAAAAGTTAAGTAATAACACAGGAAATGAATACAAGTTAATATAAAATTTTAAGAGAAGTGAGGTGAGTGTAGTAGAGAATGAACACTATGAGTTCAAAGGAGGACAGGATTACTGTGGGCTGAAATGCCTAAACAGCTCAGCACACAAAAAGGTTATCCTGGTATAATACATGCATAAACTAGGTCCTTGAGATTTAGAAGAAACTGGGTCTTCACTATGGAAAATACATTCTAAAAGAATCAAGTGGTTGTAGAAAAACAAGTATCAGAATGGAGTTCAAAGTCATTCTCATGAATATATGGGGACTTAATATATGATAAAGGTAACATCACAAATCAACGGAGAACAACAGATTAAGTACACAGTGTTGGAGAAAAATAAAACCAGATCCTCACATCAAACAACACATGTAAAGGACTCCAGATGGATAAAGCTGAAATGTAAAAAATTACACAATTAACAAAAGAAAATGGAGACGAAGTAACAAGGAAGGTTTTTAAAAACAAGGCTTCAACAGCATAGGTCGTAAGACAAAACTTTTGATTACACTAAGAATTTCTGTTCAATGAATATGTAATAAAATGGAACATACCTGCAATGTCTAAAATTGAACAAGGGATTATATCTAGAACATAAGAACTAGTGAGAATTAACAAGTCACTATAGTAATCCCAACAGAAATATAGACAAGATATAAACAGGAATGGATAGATGAGGAAGCCCAGAAAATAACAGGCATGTGAAAATCATTTGTAATCCGACCAAACCAAATTAAAATATACCTATTTGACTGGCAAGGATTAGAAAACTGGATGATACCAAGTGTTCATAGGAATGAGAGGAAACAGGCACCCTTGTGCCTTGCCAGTGGGTGTTCAGAGGTGAGTATCTATTATGTAGTATAATTTGGGGCTGGTCAAATTAAGGTTACCAAACCCTATGACTTGGCAGTACTACTCCTGGACATACAACTATGTGTCACTTGACAGGGATATGTTCTGAGAGATGTGTCGTTAGGCAATTTTGTTGTCATGGGAACATCATAGCACATACTCACACAAACCCAGACAGCATACAGCCTATGACACACCTAGGCTATAATGGTATGGCCTATTGTTCCTAGGCTACAAACCTGTACAGCATGTTACTGGACTGAATATTATAGGCAATTGTAACATAATGCTAAGTATTTGTGTGTCTAAACATAGAAAAGGTACGGTAAAAATACAGTATAGAAGATGAAAAATAGTATACCTCTATAGGGCACTTACCATGAATGGAGTCTGCAGGACTGGAAGTTGCTCTGGGTGAGTCAGTGAGTGAGGGTGAGTGAACATGAAGGCCTAGGACATCACTGTACACTACTGTAGACTTTATAAACACTGTACACTTAGGCTACACTAAATTTATTTTAAAAACTTTCATCAGTAATAAGTCAACCTTAGCTTACTGTAACTTTTTTACTCTAAACTTCTGAAAAAATTTTTTTTTTCTTTTTGCGATGGAGTCTCACTCTGTCACCTAGGCTGGAGTGCAATGGTACGATCTTGGCTCACTGCAACGTCTGCCTCCCGGGTTCAAGTGATTCTCCTGCCTCAGCCTCCCAAGTAGATGGGAATACAGGCGCCCGCCACCATGCCCAGTTAATTTTTGTATTTTTAGTAGAGATGGGGTTTCACCATGTTGGCCAGGCTAGTCTCAAACTCCCGACCTCAGGTGATCCACCTGCCTTAGCCTCCCAAAGTGCTGGGATTACAGGTGTGAGTAAACTTCTAAATGTTTAAAACTTGACTCTTTTATAACACTTAGCTTAAAACACAAACCTATTATACAGCTGTACAAAAATATTTTCTTTCTATCTTGATTCCATAACCTTTAATTATAAAACTTTTTTTACAACTTTTTGTTAAAAACTAAGACACACGCACACACACGCCTAGGCCTACACAGGGTCAGGATCATCAATATCACTGTCTTCACCTCCACATCTTGTCCCACTGCAAGGTCTTCAGAGGTGAAAACAAGCATAGAGCTGTTATGTCCTATGAGAGCAATGCCTTCTTCTGGAATATCTCCTGAAGGACCTGCCTGGGGCTGTTTCACTGCTTTTACTATAAGCAGAAGGCCTACACTCAAATAACAATAAAAAGTATAGTACAGTAACTATGTAAATCAGTAACATAGTCATTTATTATCATTACTTACGGTATATAACTTTATGTGCTACCATTTTATACAACTGGCAGCATAGTGGTTTACATCAGCATCATCACAAACATATGATGCTGTCACTAGGTGATAGGAATTTTCTAGCTCCATTATGATCTTATGATCCTGCCATCATATATATGTTTCGCCACTAACTAAAACATCATTATGTGTTGCACGACTGTATATCCCAAAGGAATTCTTACACAGGTACACAAGAAGGCATCTATAAGGATATTTCCTGTGATGCTTTTGTAATGGAGACAGTTGTAGGCTACACGGGTGTATGCTTTTAGAAACCTGAATAAGCAAGAGGTGGAAGGGACACAGCATGAGAAGCTGGTGGTCGGAAGCCAAGCACTAGACAGGCTCAAAATAACACAAATGTATCTTTAAAACAAAATGCTAAGTGAAAAGGTGACATAGGAATATAAAACAAAACAAAAACATTTCACAGAAACACAAATAACCAAAAAAGATACACGTTACATATATCAGAATGACGGCCTATGGAAGAAGAAATGGGAGTAGTATATAGGGATAAAAGAGATCAAGTAAAAAATAGTAAGAGAAACCATGCTCAAGACCAATAATGATAATGCCCTGTAAAGAGGATGACTCTTCTTCTGAACCTGAGGTCTTCATTAAGTAATTAAGAGTATTCTTAAATAATTAATAGACACTTGAAATACAAATCAGGCCCTTTATATATCCACACACACACACAAAATCTTTAGCTGTTATCCCCTCAAATAATGGCATATTTAGAAAGGAAGAGCTAACACACAATTTTCAAAGCAAGGATTTAAAGGTCAACCTCCCACTGCCATGGAACACTACATGTTTAATACACATCATGGGAAAAGGAGGAGGGGATGGTTTGTCTCAGCCAGTGAAACCCATTCTAAACTGGAGTACTACAAGTTCCTAGGACAATATTATTTATATCTCTTTGGTTAAGTGCATCATTTTAGTTTGTAGTTGTAGATCAAGTGATACAATGGAAGCCAAATATTTTAAATATAGGAATGCGTCTGTTGTGACCTCTCAGTTTCCCTTAATTCTCACATATGAATCTATTATTTTACTACAAAGGCATCTGAACTCTAGAATTTGATAAGGTGTATTAGTCTGTTCTCACGGTGCTATAAGCAAATACCTGAGACTGGGCAATTTATAAAGGAAAGAGGTTTAATTGATTTACAGTCCTGCAGGGCTGGGGAGGCCTCAGGAAACTTAAAATCATGACTGACGGGGAAGCAAACATGTTCCCCTTTACATGGAGGCAACAAGGAGAAGAAGCACTGAGCAAAAGGGAGGAAGCCCCTTATAAAACCATCAGATCTCGTGAGAACTCACTAGCATGAGAACAACATGATGGTAACTGCCCTCATAATTAAATTACCTCCCATTGGGTCCCTCCCACAACATGTGGGGATTATGGGAGCTACAATTCAAGATGTGATTTGGTTGGGGACATGGCCAAACCATATCACAAGGTATATGTGGTCGTCTTTCTGTAAATCTCACAGCTCTTTATGTGGATCTCTCTTATAGCACTTAACCATTTTTTTAGTTTATGTTAAGTGTTACTGTCAAACCATAACAATTTCTTGGATTAGATTATATACTCCTCATGGGCAGGCTGCATGTCTTTCTTGTTTTTATTTTCTCCATGTTGTTTTGAACATACTATGCACACAAATACCAGTTGGAGGAATAATTCCTTTATATTTGATGACTAAGAAAAAAGAAACAAACTGACTGCCAAATAGCATGCTAAGTACTTTCTCTTAAGATTTTATTCAATATTCAACCCCATGAAGTGGGCCTTGAGATTTGAAACTCAGGTTGATTAATTTATAAAGCCTGTAAGGGATAAGGTAATGGTTCTAACCTAGGTCCATTTGGTTCTAAACAGGCCTAAGGGTTAGAGACAAGAATCTGATATTGGGAGATAATTCAGAATTTCTCACTTCAGTTTCATAAACTGAAGGTTAGAGGGATTAAGTGATTTTCCAAAGATGTTTACAGTTTGCTGAATAGAAGGACTACATTTAAAAACCAGGCTTCCTGCCTCCCAGCTTCAGTTGGCCTTTTCCATTACATCAAAGGGACTGGAGCAAAGTCCTCCAAATTGTGCTTTGGTGTTCTCAATAAGCACAGTTTTTAAAAGTTACAATCTGGAAGGATGCAGCTGGTCTTAACATTATCTTTTCAAAAGTCTCTCAAAACATTAGGTTCAGCAGCAAAAGTGTTTTAGGCAAACGTACACATCTTAGTTTTATTACACTGCAAATCTAACTGAAATTCTTTCTACTTCTGAAACAAAACACCAACTAATTAACATTTACCCACAGCAGATGAAACACATTGTTCTTTTCCAACAGTAAAGCACTAGGCTATGGTATGTTTTGCTGCATATCGTTCTGAATGGAAAAGCTTTCCATTACTCTTCCAGGTATGATTATGAATATCTAATTCTGTTTAAAAGAATTATGGCCCACATGTGAATTTTTAAGTGGTTCCTTCATTTATCTGCAATAAAGTGAGAAATTATATGGTTGATCACATTCTCAGGGTGAGCTACGTTATCTTTTATTCCAATGAATTTATATTGCTTGGAGTAACTTTGCTACTTAATATGAGTAAATCTCTTCTTCATAAAAAAAAGAACCCAAAACTTTTATATCCAGTCTGACAGAGAAAATTAAATGTTTATAAATGAGTAGGATGACCATAAAAACTAATATTCTCCTGTGATCATTAATCTTTTTCTACAGTTTTATCTTTATGGTGCTGCCACTTAGCCAACATTCTCATGAAAACCCATCAGTGGCTCTTGGGGTGATATCTCCTTTTCTCTCTACAGAATTTCTGTTATAGCTGACTCAGCTAGAGTCCTGGTACAACTTCAGATTTCTCTGACTTGATTCTCTTCACATCTTTCTTTAGATGCAGCCTCCAACATTCTTATCCATGGGTTTATATGTGAAAATATTGCCCACACTGAGAAGGTTAGGAAAGACAACTTGATAACAAAAGTACACTCAACAAGACTCACTCAGAAACATTTGATTGCACATATAAAATGAAAGCTAAGCTTACATTCTGGTGTGCCTTTCAGTCTAGGGAAGCAGCTAAGTGATTCTAAGGCTGTTTCATATACTGCAGCAGATGCAGCTGGTTAGAGCTCACTTAACAGTGTCAGTGGGGTAGGGGTGGGGTGCAGATTCTGCCCTAAACTCTAAGGTCAAAGTCGGTTTCATATTAATGTGTCTATGCTCAGGGGTTCCCTGAGAAGATGTCATTCTAGATCCTATTAGTGTTTAGGGTTTAAAAGAAGTCATAGAATCAGGTCTAGACTCTGATGAATATACTCAAATGAGAACAAATACTTGATACTGCCAAATAGAGTTGTAGACTTTAGGAATTCATCATTCAATGATATGGAAGGAGGAAGCTTTTAATCTCATAATTTTTTAATGCATATAATTTTATTTTCTAGAAGGAATTACGAGGAATTATTAATAACTATCTTTTGGAAGAAGGATTTGATGGGTTAGGAGAGGGCGGCTTTCATTTATTTTGTTCCTTTGTATATGTGAGTTATTTTAAAGTTAGTGTGTCTTATTTTTATCATTTTTTTTAACTTTTATCTTAGGTTCACAGGTACATATGCAGATTGTTATATAGGTAAACTCATGTCACAGGGGTTGGTTGTACAGATTATTTCATCACCCAGGTACTAAGTATGGTACCCAATAGTTATTTTTTCTGATCTTCTTTCTCCCATCCTCTGAAAGGCCCCAGTATCTGTTGTTCCCTTCTTTGTGTCCATGAGTTCTCATCATCTAGCTCTCACTTACAAGTGAGAACATGCAGTATTTGGTTTTCTGTTCCTGCATTAGTTTGCTAAGAATAATGGCCTCCAGTTCCATCCACGTTCCTGCAAGAGACAGAATCTTGTTCTTTTTCACGGCTGCATGGTATTCCATGGTGTATATGTACCACATTTTCTTTCTTTTTTTTGTGGAGTGGTGAAGACAGAGTGTCACTCTGTTGCCCAGGCTGGACTGCAGTGGCATGACCTCGGCTCATGGCAACCTCTGCCTCCTGGGTTCAAGCGATTCTCTTGCCTCAGCCTTCTGAGTAGCTGGGACTACAGGTATGTGCCACCACACTTGGCAAATTTTTGTATTTTAAGTAGAGACAGCGTTTCACCATGTTGGCCAGGTTGGTCTCGAAGTCCTGACCCTCAAGTGATCCACCCGCCTAGGTGTCCCCAAGTCCCGGGATTATAGGTGTGAGCCACTGCACCCAGCCGCCACATTTTCTTTATCCAATCTGCCATTCATGGGCATTTAGGTTGGTCCTACATCTTTGCTACTGTGAATGGTGCTGCAATAAACATTCACATGCATGTGTCTTCATGGTAGAATATTAATCTCATAATTAAAAAAAAAACTCACCAACTCAATTATTAATAGAAATTGTATTAAATTATATAGGTTTGTTGAGAGTAATGTCTGAGTATGCCATATGGTATTTAGTTCAATGCTGACTTATTATAGACATCTGATAAATATCTGCTGAATGACTGCAGAGCTGTTCTACTTAGCTTACTGAAAATGTCTCAACCTTGTTAACTATTATTTTCACTGAAGTATCCACAAGAGATATCAAACTGTCTTAAAATAGTAACTTTAAACTTATGTGGTACTAATGACTCATATGTCCTAGTCACCCAAGACAACTGGTGGTAATGGTATCAGATCGGTCAAAAAGTTAAAAAATTAAAATTCCCTTTCTTTTTGCATCTGAAATATAGTCAGGCCTCCATCTGTGGGTTCTACATCTGTGGATCAAAAACATTTGGGAAAAAAAAATGTATGGCTGCATTTGTACTGAACATACACAGACTTTTTCCCCCTAAATAATACGTACTATTTTATAGCATTTACCTTATAATAGGTGTTATAAATAATGTAAAGATTTAAAGTATACAGGAGGATTCTCAATAGGTTACATGCAAATAATACACTATTTTACATAAGGAACTTGAGCATCCATGGATTTTGCTAACCTTGGGGATCCGGGGGGTCCTGAAAGCAATCTCCCACAGATACCAAGAACCCACTATAGTTGTATCTGATCTTCAGTCATGTGTCTAAGAAAAGAGCTGCATGATCCACTCAGTGAGGAAATACAGAATGGAACGTTACATGCTAAATTCTTACTTAAAAAATTAACTAAGGCAGTTCTACAATGGGTCTTCAAAAAGTTCATGCAAAATGCCTATTATGAAAAAACTACACATGGATTTCAAAGTTTTTGACACCAAAATAAACTCATACCAAGTTGTTATAACATGTCTGAAAGGATCTAGTTTGAGGCACTAAGAAGGATAAGACATCAAGTTTGAAAAGATCCCCTGTCAGAGCAACATGAATCCTGCTAGAAGTGCAGCAAGAACATCATCAAATTGACGGTGAAGCTTGGATGGAAGAATGGTGAAACTATTGATGATTTATAAAAAGATTATGGAGACAATATCCTGAAGATATCAGCTGTTTACAAATGGATAATCTGGTGTATTTTTGTGACAAGGTCTTGCTCTGGTCCAGGCTGAAGTGCAGTGGGGCATTCTGGCTCACTGCAGCCTCAGTCTCCTGGGCTCAAGCTGTCCTCCTGACTCAGCCTCCCAAGTAGCTGACACCAAAGGCACATGCCGCCACACCTGATTTTTAAATTTTTTTTTTTGTAGAGACGAGGTCTCACTATGTTGCCTAGGCTGGTCTTGAACTCCTTGGCTGAAGCAATCATCTGGAATCAGATAGTTTGTTCTAAGGGATGAGTCAATGTTGAAGATAAAACCCACTATGGCAAAGAATCTACATCAATTTTCAAAGAAAAAAATGCATCTTATTTGTGCCCTAACTGAAGAGGACCAATGATTAACAGCAGAAACAATAGCCAACACCATAAACATCTCAATTGGTTTAGCTTATACAGTACAGGCTGAAAAATTAAAATTGAGCAAACTTTATTTGATGGGTGTCAAAAGCACTATGCCCAGATCAGCTATAGACTTTTGTCTACTTTCAGTAGAAATTTTTTAAAAGTGCAATTGAGATCCTGAAGCATTTCTTCAAGGAACTATAACAGGAGATGAAACATGGTTTTCCCAGTGTGATCCTGAAGATGAAGCACAATCAAAGCAATGGCCACCAAGAGGTGAAAGTGGTCTGCTCAAACCACAAGCAGACTGGTCAAAAGCAATGGTCGCTGCAACCATTTCTGCTTGTTCACTTTCTGGAGGGCCAAACAACAATAATATCTGCTTATTATGGGAATGTTTTGTGAAAGTGAGTCAAAGCTTTAGCAGAAAAACACCTGAGAAAGCTTCACCAGGGAGTCTTCCACTACCACAACAACACTCCTGCTCACTCCTGTCATCAAATTAGGACAATTTTGCGAAAGTTTTGATGAGAAATCATTAGGCATCTACCTTATAGATGATATAGTAGATATGGCTCCTTCTGACGTCTTTTTGTTTCTTAAAATCATAAAAAATATTCAAAGGGTAGCCACATATTTTCAGGTAATAATGTAAAATGAACTACATTGACATGGTTAACTTCCCAGGACCTTCAGTTCCTTAGAGATGGACTAAATGGCTGGTATCATCACTTATAAAAGTGTCTTGACCTTACTAGAGCTTATGTAGAGAACTAAAGTTTATATTTTTTATTTTTATTGTTTAATTCTATTTCCATGAAGTCCTGAGGTGATAACAGATGAACTATTTTATTTCTGCATTAAATCTTTGTGAACTACCTCATGGAATGCTTCTAGCTTGAGAATATCTAAGAATGGTGGCACTACTGAAGAGGAACGGGAAGCCAGGGAGAAAGCAAGGAGTTTGGTATTAGATAGACTGTATTTCGGGTGACAGAGCAAATATCTAAATAATATTATCCAACCCACTTACTGGAGACACAGATCAGACCTTTGGATACAGGTTACTGAGAAGCATAAATCTGGGAATCATGTGCAAACAGATGACAGTGACAGTCACAATCAGGAAGATACACTCTAAGGGAGTGACTATTAGAAGAGCTGGGCCAGGCATGGTGGCTCACCCCTGTAATCCCAGCACTTTGGGAGGCCAAGGCGAGTGAATCACTTGAGGTCAGGAGTTTGAGACCAGCCTGGCCAACAGAGTGAAACCCCGTCTCTACTAAAAATACAAAAATTAGCTGGGCGTGGTGGCGGGTACCTAAAATCCCAGCTACTTGGGAGGCTGAGGCAGGAGAATCACTTGAACCCAGGAGGCGGAGGTTGCAGTAAGCTGAGGTTGCGCCATTGCACTCCAACCTGGGTGACAAGAGCGAAGCTCTGTCTCAAAATAAAAAAAAGAGCTGAAGGCAGATGACTGAACTTTAGGGAATGATTTTTACCCCGGAGACCAGTGAAGGAAAGGAATTCTGTAAAGGAGACCTAAAAGAAGAAAACAGTTATGAGGAAAATCAGCATGATGGAAAGATACTGAAAAATATGTGAAAGGGAAAGTATAAGATAGATACTCACAGAGGTCTAGGCATACAGAACATTTGAATCTGGATTTTATGCAGTACAATCATTCTGATAACTGGTTTGGGGGCACTGACCGGAACATCCTTAGTTTCTGTCAGGGCAGCAGCAGCCTCTTGGTCTAGCATAACCTTCCCTTGTGAGAAGTCAGTCAGAATTCAAGATTTGGAGAAGTTAAAATGTAAGCTTGGTATTTACACTGGCGCTTTCAAAACATAAAAGATAATTTAAGGCTGGGCGCAATGGCTCAGGCATGTAATAACAGCACTTTAGGCAGGAGGATTACTTGAGGCCAGGAGTTTGAGAACAGCCTGGCCATGGGGGTACATGGCTGTAGTCCCAGCTGTTGGGGAGGCCAGGGTGGGAGGGTTGCTTGAGCCTCAGCGTTCAAGGTTATTGTGAGCTATGGCTGAACCACTGCCCTCCAGCCTGGGCGACAAGGACTCTGTTTCAAAAAATAAGTAACTTAGAGGCCCTCACACTGTGGTAGGCCAAGTCTCACTGAGTGGTTAAGTTAAATATTAAAAGCCAGTGCCCTTATACAAAGGCTGGAATGTAACAGAAGCCCACCAAGAGTTTTGCCCAGGACTTTCCTGGACCTTAAAGCATGATTGAACAAGTTTTATTGGGGATCTGAAGAAACTCCCCAAATCTCTGTGATTTAGCAGGAGACAAGACAGGGGTAATCACTCCAGCACCTGGACCCATTTAGATTAAATTTACTGAGGCTCCAGAGGAAGGTCTTCAAGACTCAGACCTCAGTTACAGATGAAAAGAAGTTAATCACTTATGTCTTTAGATGAATGCACCCTTACACATAGACACATAGTTTAGAAGGTATATAAGCTCTGGAAAACTTTGTAATTTTGAGTTGGTCTGGTGGTAATTTCCAGGCCTTCTCCATGTAACTGGTTATAGAAAATAAAAACTCTCTCCCCCCACCAGTTCATCTGTATCTCGTTATTGCGCCAGGAGAAACAGCAGCCCATCCCTCAGTTTGGTCCGGGAACAACATGACATAAAACAGGGGTCCCCACTCCCAGGACTGGTATCAGTCTGTGGCTTGTTAGTGAAACTGCCTTTGCAAAATTATAACTAAGGAAATTATGACAGTGAAAGAAATCAAACCTAAAGCTATCCTTGTTCATTCCCGGGCATCGGCCAAACTAACTTTGGGAAGGAATTCATTTCGTGGTTTGACTCTGAAACAAAACTGAGAACAGCCCTTTCCCGAAAAGACCCCTTCTTGCCTGGGGACCAGTCTGCCTTTGTAGGACTAACAAATTAGCTACAAGATTAGAAATTACAGTTTAGGGGTCATATGCAGCCTCTGGCTCTAAGAGTCTGAACTTCCCCAAATTGCTCCTGGGGATGACATCACTATTGTAAACCCTAAGATCAGTGCTTGAGAGATTCTGCAGACCCTGCACTCGATGGATCTGTTGACACCACCTGGACCAGTAACCTGGCTCAACTAGTTCTGCTATCCCACCCAGGAACAAAGACAGCAAGAAAAACTCACTTCAACCCCCTATAATTCTATCTCCAACCTGACTAATCAGCACTCCCCACTTCTGAAGCCCCTATCCACCAAATTGTCTTTAAAAATTCTGATCCCTAAATGCTCAGAGAGATTGATTTGAGTAATAATAAAACTCCAGTTTCCTGCACAGCCGACTCTGAGTGAATTACTCTTTCTCCATTACAATTCCCCGGTCTTGATAAATCGGCTCTAAGCAGCGGGCAAGGTGAACCCATTGGGCAGTTGCATCAGGAACCAGGCCAAGTAGCAGGCAAGCGAGCATGACCGCCTGCGTTCTACCTCCTGCCTGATCAGCGGAGTGTGGAGCGGGGAGCATTAGATTCTCATAGTAGCAAGAACCCTCCCGTGAACTGCGCAGGCGAGGGATCTAGGTGGTGTGCTCCTTATAAGAATCTAGTGCCTGATAATCCAAGGTGGAACAGTTTCATTCGGAAACCATCCTCCTGACTCCTTCCCCGATCTGTGGAAAAATGGTCTTCCACAAAACCAGTCCCTGGTGCCAAAAAGGTTGGGGACCACTGACATGAAAGATTTGCTCATCCATTTCGCTATTAGGCGCTAGATTCACTCTGATCATTCGCTAAAACTGCTATTATACCTTTCTTTCTTTAAAAGTGCAGTTTCAGAGTTGTAGGGGGAAAAATGTATATTTCACTCAGTGGGAATCATATCACTGATGAAGAAATTAAGCTTTCTCAGAATTCTTTTAAAATTCATTTTAGGTTGAAATTGCCTTACATATCTAAACGTTTGAACACTTTCTTAAACACTAAAGCAGTTCTTAACAGCAATACAAAGAGAAAGTCTGAATAAACTAAAAGCACAATATGCAAATTGGTCTGCTTTAGAATAAATCTGCATACAGTGTCCTGCATTGGTACATTTTATAAAGGGAATTAAAGCCATGAAATTAACATTTTAATGAAGCAGACAGACTACTGACGTCAAGACTACTCACTGATTGTAGCTTCCAGGTGGCCTAATGTGATAAAAATGAAGTTTATACCTTTAGCTGGTCTAAGCAAGGGCTGTTTGGATATTATGATTGAATTTAAATTAGAAAATACTGCTGTGTGCAAACATGTTTAGGTTAGCAAGTAGTCTCTGTAAATCTCCACACTATAAATGCTTAATTTAAAATAGTTAAGGCAATACACACAAACGTTTTGGTCTTTTTTCTAAAGCACTGTCCTAAAACTGGTGGGAAGTTACTGTACGCTGGAAAACAATACAATGGTTTTATCAGAATGACCCATGTTAACTGTGTTACAGGTCCATGTAATGTAACTATGAAAAGGGAGCATAGAGGTCATCTAGTGCAACCCCCACCTCTGTGTGAGGGCGACAAGGACAGAGATGCCTTGAGGCAGCCTTTTTCCTGGCAGGCAGCTCTAATCTGTAGAAATGCTCTTATTACCCAAGGAAATTTGAGGCTGAAGTTTATCCCTCTGGGATTCCCACTCCTTAGTTTGTCCTCTAGAAACAAACAGTATGATGCTTTTGACTTTTGTGGATAACAATCCTTCAAATATTAAAGCACGGGTTAGCAAAGTACAGCCCATGGACCAATTCCACCTGTGTTTGTACAACCTGAGAGCTATGAATGATTTTTACATTTTTTAAATGGCCGGGGAAAAAAGCAAAAGTGTAATTTTATTTTATACACCTGAAAGTTCTATGAAATTTAAATTTCAATGTCCATAAATAAAGTTTTATTGGAACACATATTCATTTGCAGTACAACAGAATTAAGTAGCTTGGAAAGTGACTGTATGGCCTGCACAGCCTAAATATTTACTACCTGGCCCTCTACAGAAAATGCTTACCAATGGTGATTAAAAGACAGCTGTCAAATCTTCTCTTAGTTGTCTTTTCTCTAAGCTAAGAAGTCACAGTCCTAAAGAACATAGAAGAGATTTCCAGACTACTGGATACATTCCAATTTATCCCTGTCCCTTGCAAGTTGCTGAGGCATGGGAAGAGGAGACTGAAGGGTCACACTGTTATAGCCCCAAAATGACACTCATTACATCTGCTCTCTGGCCAGAGTTAGTTGTGCCTTAATCAGAAGGGCACTTGGGGACATGTGTTTCTGCTGTCCCCAGCCAAGAGAGAAGAACTATGTTCTTCCATGGTCCAAATATAGTTATATCATAATTCTTGGTAAGTTCAATATTTAGTATTTATATTATACAGCTAGGTAAATATTCACAGTATAATTATGTAGTAGCAATTACATTTCTTATTCCATGAATCATTTTTCCCTGGTTAATAATTACCTTAATTTTCTCTTAATTTTCTAGAGACCTGTCACTAATTTAGACCCAAACTCTCTGCTAGAAGTACGAATCTCCTTCCCATACATTCAAATATGCCAGATGATCTATCACTTTCATCTTCTTGGGGCCATTCCTCCTGGAACCCTTCACGTCCCAACTCTGATCAGGACTATAATCTTACATGCATGTTGCACAGCTGTCATCCTTGGATCCTCCTTCAACATAATAATCCTGGAGATTATCTTCATATGTTGTTTTCCTTGCTTCCTAAATCCTTGAGCACCCTTTTTGGTTTATTCTTTTGTTGCAATACATCCTTCAACAGTTCGCCAAGAAAGGTGCAAAGGAGATAAATTTTATGAGATCTTGAATGTTTGAAAATGCCTATTCTGTCCTCTAATTTGATTGAGAATTTGAGTATGCTCGGAATTCTCAGTTGGAAACCATTTTCCTTCAAAAAAAAAAAAAAAAAAAAAATCAAAACAACAACAACAAAAAAACAGCAAAATTAAAGGTTTCCTCCACTTTTTCTACCAGTGTTGCCTTGGACAATGTGATGTCATTCTAAGTTTTGATCTTCTCTTTGGAAGCTTTTAGGATCCTTGCTTTGTTGCTGGTCTTCTGAAATTTAATGATGATTATGATCTGTGTTAGGTCTTTTTCTTTCATTGTACTGTATCTCTAGACACTCTAGACACATGAAATTTCTAAATTCTAAAATTTTTTAAAATTCTAAATTTATTCTTTTTTAAATTCTAAAATTATTCATTGAATAATTTATTGTTTATTCTCTGTGGCAAAGGCTGCAACATTCAGAAAACAATTCTCTGAGTGTTTACTCTGTGCCAGGTACTGTGCCACATATATTTTAAATTTCTTACATGTATTATTTCACTGAAGCAGCACAATAAGAATGTTAGGTAAAGTTTTATTATCCTCATTTACCAAGAGGATGTTAAATGTACCACCCTAGGTCACACAGCTAATAAGACATGAAATTATGATTCTAACTCAGTTCTTTCCAGTTCTCAAATCCATGCTGTAAACTGTTCCACTGTTCCTGGAAGGAAGTTGTACAATCTGGCACTTCTAGACATCTTCTTATCTTTGTCTAAATGTATATGTATTCAATCAAAAGACAGGGATGGGAAGCCAGGGCTTAGCTAATACTGAGCTAGTGTGAAGAGCAGCACTCCAGGATCAACCTGCTATCAACGTAGATGGTCACGATGCTTAAAAACTTTCCACCATTAGAAACACTCCTTTATTTCACACCATTAAAATAAAAGCTGATATTAAATGTGCATAATATAGAGAGAGGAAGAAAAAAGTCATTAGGAAGGAACTGATTAATCTGTGTGTGAAAAACTTTAAAGAAATGAGACAGAGAGGCGATTATTTTGGATGGAACAGAGTACAAAACAATTCCCAGTGCAGGTGTGTCTAGGCAGAAGTCTAAGACGGCCAAAAAACAGCAGGATCTCAGTCAATGATAGGAATTACTGAAAGGGTAAGGTGGTGACCTCTGAAACAAAACTCACATTGCAGCCATTTTACCAAAGGCTGGCTTCCTGAAAATTTCTCAAAGTTCTCTTTAACTCTTAGAGTTAAAATACTTTGGACCTGGTATTCTGGTGCAGAAGGAATGAACTATAACTCCTCCTAGTGTGCATCTTCCAATTTGCTGGAAAGATCTAGTAAGATACACAGTAACAGAAAATGTCTGGTTTTAAAAGTTCAGCAATCTATCTGTTACACTGTTAACACAGCTACAAGCAGCATCTTTCTCAAACACACTTATCACCCTTTATTTGCCCATGAAAGCCCTACAGGTCTTTCATTTATTTGTTTATTTGATTACATCTAACTATTGCCTGTCACCTGAAATCCTATTGAGAAAGAAGCTGGGTGAAAACCAACCAAGTCTCCTACCTAATAAAAGGAAAGCTTGTCAGATGCCTCGTCCCCTCATCGTATCTAGGCAGCCCACTGTTGGAGTTGGCCCCAAATGTGATTTGTTCTCAATTTTATACTATTTCTTAATTGAACTGTTTTGAAGTTTTTATAGTTTAACAATCATTA
>NW_016814242.1:237005-239466 GCF_001698545.2 Rhinopithecus bieti
TATATATATATATATATATGAATGACATGCCTATTAAATTATACTATTTAAGGAGAACTTATACACAACATTTATGTCACTTTGTTGGTATATCTCTGGCACTGCATTAAAGGAAGTAAACCTGCCAAAAAAGTGCTTTCATTAAAACATATTGTTTTCTGAAACTATTAATCTTGGGATCTGAAGCTTGCACTGCTGACCATGAGACTGTACTAAATTAGTCATATTCATGTGAATACTGTAAGTATTTGTTGGTGTATTAACTGGCCCACATGGGAATAAACCCACAATCTTGTTCTTATTGGTCCTTAACCAAAATAAATAATACACTGAAGTGAAGTTAGTGTTCTGCTTCGTTGTTTTACCACTTGAATAATTATGTTCACTTACAAAGCAACTTAGTGTTGAAAAATAGCCTAGAAATATTACAACAGCTACTGGCATGTAGAAAAGGAGTAACATATAGTATTCAAATTTAGAATCCCAAAATTCAGGAGCTCTTTTGCAAAACTGTACAGATTATTTGAAACCCTTGTTATAAATATCACTTTGTTATATGGGTAATAATGAACTTCACTGAGTTAAAGGAGTATGTTCTAACCCAATGCAAAGAAGCTAAGAACCACGATAAAATATTACAGGAGCTGTTAACCAGAATAACCAGTTTAGAAACGAACATAAATGATCTGATGGAGCTGAAAAGCACAACACGCAAACTTCACAACGCAACCACAAGTATCAATAGCTGAACAGACCAAACGGAGGAAAGGATCTCAGAGCTTAAAGACTATGTTGCTGAAATAAGACAGGCATTTAAGGTTAGAGGGAAAAAAATGAAAAGAAATGAACAAAACCTCCAAGAACTATGGGATTATATAAAAAGACCAAACCTACGACTGACTAAGGTACCTGAAAGAGAGAGGGAGAATGGAATCGAGTTGGAAAATATACTTCAAGATATCATCCAGGAGAACTTCCCCAACCTAGCAAGACAGGCCAACATTCCAATCTCAGGAAATCCAGAGAACCCCAGTAAGATACTCCATGAGAAGTACATCATAGACCAAGACACATAATCATCAGATTCTCTAAGGTCAAAATGAAGGAAAAAAAGGTAAGGGCAGCCACAGAGAAAGGCCAGGTCACCTACAAGGGGGAGGCCATCAGATTCTCAGCGGAAACCCTACAAGCCAGAAGAGACTGGGGGCTAGTATTCAACATTCTTAAAGAAAAGAATTTCCACCCCAGAATTTCATATCCGATCAAATTAAGCTTCATAAGCAGAGGAGAAATAAAATCCTTTACAGACAAGCAGATGCTGAGGGAATTTGTCACAACCTGGCCTGCCTTGCAAGAAAGGAAGCACTAAATATGGAAAGGAAAAACCATTACCAACCACTAGAAAAACACACTGAAGTACACAGACCAATGACAGTATGAAACAACTACATTAACAAGTCTGTAAAATAACCAGCCAGCATTATGACAGGGTCGAATTCAAACATATTACCTTAAATGTAAATGGGTTAAATGCCCCAATTAAAAGACACAAAATGGCAAGCTAGATAAAAAGACTAGACCCATCTCACATGCAGACATACATAGGCTCAAAATAAAGGGATGGAGGAAAATTTACCAAGCAAATGGAAAGCAGAAAAAAGCAGGGCTTGTAATACCAGTTGCTGATGAAATAGACTTTAAACCAACAAAGATCAAAAAAGACAAAGGGCATTATATAATGATAAAGGGTTCAATTCAACAAGAAGAGCTAACTATCCTAAATACATATGTACCCAATAGGGGAGCATGCAGTTTCATAAAACAAGGTCTTAGAGACCTACAAAGAGACTTAGACTCTCACACAATAATAGTGGGAGACTTTAACATCCCTGACAGATCAAGACAGAAAATTAACAAAGATATTTAGGACCTTAACTCAGCTCTGGATCAAGTGGACCTGATAGATACCTACAGAACTCTCCACCACAAAACAACAGAATACACATTCTTCTCAGTGCCACATGGCACTTGCTCTAAAATAGACCACATAATTGGAAGTAAAACACTCCTCAGCAAATGCAAAAGAACTGAAATCATAATCGTCTCTCAGACCACAGCACAATCAAATTAGAACTCAGATTAAGAAACTCACTCAAAGGCCGGGTGCAGTGGCTCAGATCTGTAATCCCAGCACTTTAGGAGGCTGAGGTGGGCAGATCACTTGAGGTCAGGAGTTTGAGACCAGCCTGGCCAACATGGTGAAACCCCATCTCTACTAAAAACACAAAAATTATCCTGGCATGCTAGTGCACGTCTGTAATCCCAGCTACTTGAGAGGCTAAGGCAGGAGAATCGCTTGAATCGGGAGGCGGAGGTTGCAGTGAGCTGAGATCACGCCACTGGCACTCTAGCCTGGGCCTCAGAGTGAGACTCTCTTTCTCTCTCTCTCTCTCAAAAAAAA
>NW_016814242.1:242823-301289 GCF_001698545.2 Rhinopithecus bieti
AATAAAAAAATTAAAAAAAAAAAAAGAAAATCAACAAATGTAATTCATCACATAAACAGAGCTAAGGACAAATAGTTATCTCAATAGATGCAGAAAAGACCTTTGATAAAATTCAATATTCCTTCATATTCAAAACTCTCAATAAACTAGATACTGAAGGAACATACCTCAAAATATTAATAATAGCTGTTTATGACAAACTCCCAGCCAGTATCACACTGAATGGGCAAAAGCTGGAAGCATTCCCCTTGAAAAACCAGCACAAACAAAGATGCCTTCTCTCACCACTCCTATTCAACCTAGTAATGGAAGTTCTGGCCAAGGCAATCAAGCAAGAGAAAGAAACAAAGCGTATCTACATAGGAACAGAGGAAGTTAAATTGTCTTTGTTTGCAGATGACAGGACCCTGTATCTAGAAAACCCCATCTCTTCAGCCCAAAAGCTTCTTAAGCTGATAAGCAACTTCAGCAAAGTCTCAGGACACAAAATCAATGTGTAAAAGTCACAAGCATTCCTATACACCAACAATAGATAGGCAGAGAGCCAAATCATGAATGAATTCCCATTCACAACTGATACAAAGAGAATAAAATACCTAGCAATACAGCTAGTGAGGGAAGTAAAGGACCACTTCAAGAACTACAAATCACTGCTCAAGGAAATCAGAGAGGACACAAACAAATGGAAAAACATTCCATGCTCATGGATTCGAAGAATCAATATTGCCCGAAGCAATTTACAGATTCAGTGCTTTTCCCATTAAACTGCCATTGACATTCTTCATAGAATTAGAAAAAACTCTTTTAAAATTCATATGGAACCAACAAAGAGTCCATATAGTCAAGACAATTTTAAGCAAAAAGAACAAAGCTGGAGGCATCACATTACCCGACCTCAAACTACACTAGAGGGCTACAGTAACCAAAATAGCATGGTACTGTTATAAAAACAGACACATAGACCAATGGAACAGAATAGAAAACTCAGAAATAAGTTCACACAACTACAGCCATCTGATCTTTGACAAACCTGACAAAAACAAGAAATGGGGAAAGGATTCCCTATTCAATAAACGGTGCTGGGAGAACTGGCTAGCCATATGCAAAAAACTGGAACTGGACCCCTTCCTTAAACCTTATACAAAAATTAACTCAAGATGGATTAAAGACTTAAATGAAAAACCCAAAACTATAAAAACCCTAGAAAAAAAAATCTAGGTAATACCATTCAGGACATAAGCATGGGCTAAGATTTCATGATGAAAACAACAAAAGCAATTGCAACAAAAGCAAAAATTGACAAATGGGATCTGATTAAAGGGCTTCTGCACAGCAAAAGAAACTATCATCAGAGCAAACACATTCTAGAGAATGGGAGAAAATTTTGCAATCTATTCATCTGACAAAGGTCTAATATTCAGAGTCAACAAGAAACCTAAACAAATTTACAAGAAAAAAAAAACAGCCCCATTAAAAAAGTGGGCAAGGCACACGAACAGACACTTCTCAAATTTATATGGCTAACAAACTTATGAAAAAAAGCTCAACATCACTGATCATCAGAGAAATACAAATCAAAACCACAATGAGATACCATCTCATACCAGTCCAAATGGTAATTATTTAAAAGTCATGAAACAACAGATACTGGCAAGGCTGTGGAGACACAGGAATGCTTTTACATTGTTGGTGGGAATGTAAATTAGTTCAACCATTGTGGAAGACAGTGTGGCGATTCCTCAAAGACCTAGAACCAGAAATGCCATGACTCAGCAATCCCATTACTAGGTATATACCCAACGGAACATAAATCATTCTATTATAAAGATACACGCATGCATATATTTACTGCAGCACTAGTCACAATAGCAAAGACATGGAATCAACCTAAATTCCCATCAAAGACAGACTAAAGAAAATGTGGTACATATACACCATGGAATACTACGCTGTTATAAACAGGAGTGAGATCATGTCCTTTGCAGGGACATGGATAGACCTGGAAGCCATTATCCTCAGCAAACCAACACAGGAACAGAAAACACTATATTTTCTCACTTATGAGTGGGAGCTGAACAACAAGAACGTATGGACACAGTTAGGGGAACAACACACAACACACACTGGGGCCTGTCGTGGGTGGGAGTGGGGAAAGCTTCAGGAAAAACAGCTAATGCATGCTGGGCTTCATACTTAGGTGATGGGTTGATAGGTGCAGCAAACCACCAAGGCACACATTTTTCTATGTAACAAACCTCCACACCCTGCACATGTACCCTGGAACTTAAGATAAAATTACTTTGATATAAAGAAACCTCGTATTTGCAATGTACCTATTAAATTCAGCAAAAGCTCAAAGCAGCTAGGTGCTGAAGGATACTAGGTAAGAATGAAATAGCGAGGAATGGGTGAGAAAGGCATTGCAAACCAGGGCACAGGTTCTGGTTGGGAATGGGCATAAAGTGTTCAGGAGGCACTAAGAATCCAAGTTGAGCAGAATAGGAATAAGGTGGAGGCGTCTTGATCGCTCAATAATGCTTGGGACATAATTACACTCAAGATGTTAGTGATTTGAATGAATTACTAAAGCCTAAGAGAAGAAAACATGTGGGTCCACTATAAAAATCAAAAAGAGGGCCGACTTAAGAGAAAGACCTGGAACGGGGAAGAAAAACCCCACAAAGGATAGTGGTCAGGAGGGCTGCTGTAAACCAGTAATAGCATATTACAGAGCAGTCCCTAGGAAGAAAAGAGGTAAGAGACTGGAGAGTTTCAGTGATAAGAAACGGGTGTGTACCAGACAACACAGGGAAAACTGATTCAAGTTTCAATGAATAAAGGATACATAATCTCTTATTCACAAAAAGGCTATGATTCAAATTAATGTTTAAAAAACATAAATGAGAAGAAAAAGAGGTAAAGACAAAACCAATAAAGTCACCAGGCAATCATTTCTGGAGACTAGCATAACTGAATGGGATAGGCTTTAGGCATATGATTTATTGGGAAAAGACAGGTATATATTAAAATAATGCTTATTTTATACTTGAGTAAAATATCTGAGGGTTATACAGCAAGATTCAAATATAGCATAAACTCTGTAGACACCTTTAAAAATATCCAATAAAATCTGCTTGGTTTTTTCCTAGAGAAGTATTAATTACGCATTGTTTCATTTAAATTAACATGGAACTCCTAAGAGGAGAAAAGAAAAAAATTACAATTTTATACATTGTGCTGAGATACAAGAGACTCTCCCACATAATAGGTAATCCAATAGTGGTAACTGGCTACTTTGGTGTAAACACCTGGAAATTCTGGTTGTGAAAATGTGTGTATACACACATACACATGCACACACACGAAGGAATCTTAGTCACACAGAGCTAAATGAAACAGCAATAAAACTTGATGCAAATTAAGAAAACAAGCCAAAAAAGAAGGAATTCATAAAAGAGCTCTAATCAAGGATAACACTCATCTAATCAGTTCTCTAAAAGAAACAGATACTTGATAAAGGAAGTAAAATAAATGCTTGGAGGAGACTCTAGGTGGTGTGTGTATGGGTGTTTGCTGTAAGCCTCTTTGAACTCTGCTATATGTTTGAAAATTTTCCCGTGAAAGTATTGGAAAAAACTATACGAATCAGGACTGAATACGGAGAAAAACATGTATTCTGGCAGGAACAAGTTTATGAAACTTGATTTTTAAAAATTTTATTAGAATAACATATAGACTAAAATAACATAGATTAAAAGGTCAAATAGCACAATAAAGCTTATAATGAAAAGGCTCCTAGCACATATCTGAGTTTCCAGGCCCTAAAACAAGTGCGAAACTATGAAAGCTTTATTAAAACATAAAATCTATATTACATTTCTTATGTAATTTTTTACTGTATAGGTGGAATAAAATGAATTGGGGAGTCAGTGGAACGACAAAATTTTAGAATTAGAATTTTAATGTCTTTTTTTTTTTTTGGAGACAGCATCTCGCTCTGTTGCCCAAAGTGGAGTGTGGTGGCGCGACCACAGCTCACTGCAGTCTCCACCTCCAGGGCTCAAGCAATCCTCCTGCCTTGGCCTCCCAAGTAGTAGGGAGTACTAACTAAACCTTTAATCTATGGCCATTCAATACCAAGAATAGGGCATTTAAAGCTCTTTAAATGGATTAATTAGAAAGAAGAGAAACTATTTTCCAGTTCATACTTTTATAAGAATCTTTACTTCAAGTATAGTTTATTAAAGAAAAGTGCTAGTAGTATTTCCCAAAGCAATTTGCAGGTTAATACAATCCCTATCAAAATATCAGTAACATTCCTCACAGAAATAGAAAACACAACACTAAAATTTGTATGGAATCACAAAAGTCCTTGAATAGCTAAAGCAATCCTAAGCAAAAAGAACACACTACTTGATTTCAAATTATGCTGCAAAGCTAGAGTAACCCAAACAACATGGTACTGGTAGAAAACAGATGCATAGATCAATGGCACAGAATAGAGAACCCAGAAATAAATCCACACACTTAAGAGCCAACTTATTTTCCACAAAGGTGCCAAGAATATGCACTGGGGAAAAGACAATCTCTTTAATAATAGTGCCGAAAAAACTGAATATTCATATGCAGAATGAAACTAGATACCCATCTTTCAGCATATACAAAAATCAATTCAAAATGGATTAAAAACTTAAATGTAAGACCTGAAACTACGAAATTACTTCAAAGAAACACTCGGTGAAATGCTACAGTTTTTTGGGGTAAGACCTCAAAAGCCCAGGAAACAAAAGCAGACAAATGGAATAACATCAAGCTAAAAAGCTTCTGCACAGCAAAGGGAAACAAATCAACAAAGTGAAGAGACAACCTATAGAATAGGAGAAACTACTTGTAAACTATCCATCTGGCAAGGGATCAAGAACCAGAATATATAAAGAACACAAACAACTCAATAGCCAAAAAGCACATAATCTGATTTTAAAATGGACAAAACACCTGAAATAGATGTTTCTCAAAAGATGACATAAAATACCCAACAGGTATATGAAAAAATGATCAATATCACTAATAATGATCAGGAAAATGCAAATCAAAACCACAATGAGATAGGTGGTGGCTCACACCTGTAATCCTGGCACTTTGACAGGCCGAGGCGCTTGGATCCCCTGAGGTCAGGAGTTCGAGACCAGCCTGGCCAACATGGTGAAACTCTGTCTCTACTAAAAATACAAAAATCAGCTGGGCATGGTGGTGGGGGTCTGTAATCCCAGCTACTCAGGAGGCTCAGGCAGGAGAATCGCTTGAATCCGGGAGGCAGAAGATGCAGAAAGCCAAGATTGTGCCACTGCACTCCAGCCTGGGTGACAAGAGTGAAACTCATTTCAAAAAAGAAACCCAAAAAAACAAAACAAAACACTGGCATTTCACCTCAGTTATAAGGGCTGTTATCAAAAAGGCAAAAAATAGCATGCTGGTGAGAATGTGGAGAAAGGAAAATGTTCATACATTCTTGGTGGGAATATAAAGTAGTTCTATACTGTTTGCCATTATAGAAAACAGTGTGGCTATTATTAAAAAAAAAAAAAAAAAAAAGATAGCAAGTGTTGACAAGGATGCAAAGAAACTGGAACCCTTGTACACTGTTGGTGGGAATGTAAAATGGTACAGCCACCATGGACAACAGTATGGAAGTTCCTCAAAAATAAAAAAAAAAATAGAGCCTACCAGATGATCCAGCAATCCCACCTCTGGGTATATATCCCAAAGAAAGGAAATCAGTATGTCAAAGAGATGACTGCACTCTCATGTTTATTGCAGCACTATTCACAACAGCTGGACTCAACCTGTCTATCAACAGACGAATGGATAAAGAAAATGTATTCCATATACATAATGAAATATTATTCAGCCATAAAAAGAATGGAATTCTGTCATTTGCAGCCACATAGATGGAACTGGAAGTAATCATATTAAAATAAACCAAGCACAGATAGACAAATATCTCACATTCTTACTTGTATGTGGGTGCTAAAAAAGTGGATCTCATGGAGGCAAAGAGCAGAATTATGGTTACCAGAGGCTGGCAAGGGAAGGGGAAGGTCGGAAGGGATGTAGAGAAGTTGGTTAAGACGTACAAAAGTAGTTAGAAGGAGTAAGTTCTAGTTTGGTAGGGAAATTATAGTTAATAATTTATTGCATATATTTAAAATAGCTAGAAGGGAAGAATTATTAGTATAATGTTTCCAATGCAAAAAGATAACTGTTTGAAGTAATAGTCCAATTATTCTGACTTGATTGTTACACATTGTATAGAGTTATCAAAATATCACATATGCCCCCCAAAATACACACAACTGTTACATATCAATAAAAATTTTTTAAATGTTAGTAGCAGACTGGTAAATAACAGGTCCTATTGGACCTACTTTAATAAGCAGATGATTATTTGTAATCAATGTATAACTACATTTAAATAGATGCTACTAAAATGTTTGTAATGGATTAAACAATCTTCAGTAGTGTTGATCAAATTGTTACTCTGCTTAGCAACCCTGTCTTTGAAATAATGACATGATAGTTCAGTTTTATAAACAACATAATTCATTTTCAATTGAGAAACTGACATTACTAGGACTTTACTATACATTAATATATCTCTTTTTTTTTCTTTAGACAGGGTCTTGCTCTGTCACCCAGGCTGGAGTATGATGGTGCAATCACGGCTCACTGCAGCCTTGACCTCCCAGCAAGCTCAACCCATCCTCTCACCTCAACTTCCTGTGTGGCTGGGATTACTGACATGTGCCACCATGCCTGGCTAATATTTTATTATTTGTAGAGACAGGGTCTCCCTATGATGCCCAGGTTGGTCTATGAATATAAGTTAGGAAAGAAAAATAATGCTTTCCTATCAATTGAACTGATTTTTCAATTTTCCTTTCCATGCTTGAGTTTTGGTTCATTTCTTTGATGTTCTGTCAGTGTCTTTCAAAGATGCATGTTGGAATATGGGAAAGAGATTGAAGAAGGCAAAAAGGTTGACAGTATCCATTCATTCACATTTATGGAGTGCTTTGTAAGTACCAAGTTCTGCACTAGGGCTGGGATCACAAAGATGAACAATACCTCTCATGACATTAACAGTCTGGTAGGGGAGGTAACATGTAAATAAACAAATTATTATACTGTGTGATGAGGACAACAATGTAAAAACGTAGAAGATACAGGAACATTCAATGGAAGGAATGACTAACTATGGTAGAAGGGCCAAGGCAAGAAAGTTTCTAAGAAGGGCAATAACCAAGCCAATTTTCAAAGTGTATAGGTATTCAGCTGTGGACTAGATAGGGTATTTGAGGCAAAGGGATAAGTAAAGAAAGTTGAAATAGTGTGCAGGGTGTTATTAACTGTTCACATGTCTGTCTCCCTTAATAGACTGTGGGCTCTCATCTATTAGGGAAGACATGTCTGTTTTCTTAATTTTGTTTTTACAGAGCCTGGTCATAGCAAGTGGTCAATAAAACTTTGTAGGAATGATTATTCCATCAGTAATGTAACACACATAACATGAATATATAGAACAGTTGTTTCTAACAGTTGTAGATAATAACTTAATTTAAAAATTAAACATACTACTTTGTTTAAAGTAAAAAACAACAACAACAAAAAACCAGTTCTAAAAGCACTCTTTCATTTGTTGACTTTAAAGGATGCAACGTAAATATTGTACTTAAGGCCACTGCTCAAAGCTCAGCAGCTGGAAATTATCCTTCAACAGTTCATTAGTAATAATTTTGGTGATGTGTGGAACACTAGGGTGGTCTCAGTACTGAGCGAGGCTCTTTACACAGAAGTCATTTGTTCCTGACAGTAATCCTGAGGCAGGTATTTTCATTTTACAGATGTGACCACTATACTCTAGTTTGGAAAGTAACATTATTTTCCTCAATAGCTATAATATTTAGTTCCACTTTCAGTTGTACAAACTGTTTTTCTAATGCCCTAAACTGCAAAAGTCACAATACATGTATCAGTTCTCCAATTTTACCTGGAAGTTGAAGGACTGAGAAGAGGGAACATTTAGGACAGCAGAGCAGCTTTGATGTTACAAATCACCCAGTGTATTTCATTGTGAAATGAAATGTCTTGGCTAGGCATTTCTTTGCTGGTTATTAGTACTTAGTATTTATTTTAATGATATTTACCACCTTTGAACTTTGTTTTATTTGTGTAAAAATAAAAGTAACCTGGCCCTTTTCCATGCTCAAGTATCAGAGTTTTCTATGTATATTTAATATATTTCCATGCCACTGCTGCTAGATAATTAGTTTCTGAAACTCTTACTGAGTTTACAGTGAAACATAAGATGATCTGTTTTAATGTCAAGTTTCCATTCCAAAGTAAATATGTAACTTGCTTCTTTATTTTCATCCTCCCTGTAAAAGCCTTGTCTCATCACTCTCAGAATATAATAACATATTAGGTCCATTTCACATAAGAATGGGTAATAAATAGGTTTACTGCCTCTTGGTAGGGTAAATAAAATCTTTTATTCCTTCTAATTCATTCTTCACTGCTTTTTAGAAATCAAGTGATTTCCCTGCCATCTATAAAGTTGTTTCAGCTAGGGAATTGACTACTGTTTCCTATTTCCTAAAAAAATCTATCACAAGCCTTAGTTAGAGTATTTTCAAGTCAATAATTGAACTTAAAATAGCTGGCAAAAATTATTTTTAAGTGAGATTTCAAGACACATCTTCACTCACAAATGTTCTCAAATCACTAGGCGTTTATTTAAATGAAGGACTTTCCTAAGCAGAAGGATCCAGAATTCTTATGGACATAACAGATTCTAAAAACTTCTCTAGATAAAGTCTGAGTAGGATGATTATGTAAATGAAATGAAATGTACCAGAAAGGCAACACTGAAGGCAGACAGATGTCCTTGAGTAAGGAGACATGATTATCACCTCTCAAAACAAAATTCCATAAAATAGAATTTAAAATGCCATATAAAAGGCAGAAAAACTTAGTCTAAATCACCTCTTGGATGCTTTGATTTATTACAACAGACCCTTTCAAACACTGGATGAATGGAAAAAGAATCCTGGCCTATTACTAAACATTGGTCAAAGACATGAGTAGGAGCAGCAGACCCAAAGAAAATGAACTAAAAGATTAGTAGGTAAAAGTTCACCACTCATAATTGGATACTTTAATATGCTTTGAATATCAAAGATAAAATAGACACCATTATAAATAAAAGCTCCCTGTGTATATACACATTTGTGTTTTTCATTTGCTTTTCAAGAAGTACATTCAATTCACTCCAACAACACTAGTGCTTAAAGACATCTCATCAACACTTTCACAACTTAGGAATGAGATGAATGGGAGAAAGACATTCTTATTCTGTTGTATGCCTAATTTACATTTTCAGTAGGCAAGTGTCCCTCTGGATGACAGCAATATACTGTCCTGTTTCTCTGCTTTTTTTTCCCCTCAACATGACATCCTTCAGTTACTCTCCTGATTTAGGATAAATATACTCCAGTTATCCACCTTTTTCTCAATTCATCCAACTGAAAATAAAGTCAGCATCCAGCTATGTTGGACAGTACTCTAACACAACATCCTTGAGGAACTATTGTAATTGTGTTGCATACACCTCCCTACCAGAGAGGACACATTTTGTTCTCAATAAAACTAAACATGGAACAATATTTCAATTGGAAGACATTATTTAATATTTTTAAAACTGTTTTGTGAAGTTTACTGTCATGAAAGAACTATGGCTGTAGGAAGTCCCAAGTGAACCTAACTGGAATTTAATATCTAATCAACTGGAAAGCACGCCAATTTGCTAATGGGTCAATGCCAAACAACCAATTTACAGAATTTACAAAATGTACTGTTTACCAAAATCTTGTCTATCAAGTTTATAGCAATTCATAATGTTAAGTTTTTTTAAGTAACCTTTGAAGATTTCTGCAATTTTATTTGACTGGATTTAATTGGGTCTTTTATTAATTCATTACAGCTGAACAAACTAGGGCATTAAAGTGGCTGGGTGCTGTGGCTCATGCCTGTAATCCCAACACTCTGGGAGGCAGAGACGGGTGGATCACCTGAGGTCGGGAGTTCGAGATCAACCTGACCAACATGAAGAAACCTTGTCTCTACTAAAAATACAAAATTAGCTGGGTGTGGTGGCACGTGCCTGTAATCCCAGCTACTCAGGAGGCTGAGGCAGGAGAAACGTTTGAACCCGAAAGACGGAGGTTGCAGTGAGCTGAGATTGTGCCATTGTACTCCAGCCTGGGCAACAACAGTGAAATTCCGTCTCAAAAAAACAAACAAAACAAAACAACAACAAAAAATAACAAAAAACAAAACTAAGGCACAAAGAGAAGAGAGTTTGAGGACTCAGAGTCTGGTTAGGACTTCTGGCTCTTAACTGCTCTAACGATATCTGCAGTATAAATTTTCATCCACTCTCCTCGTCCCCATGTATGTGCATGAATGATATGGCAGTGGGGAAGAGGTCTCTGAAGAGGATGTTTGGGGACACAGCCACATGAGCAGAACCTGGTAAAAAGGACATGAGAGGAGAGCAAGGTGTTTATCCCCAAGGATATGGTCTGAGTCCTAGAGAAAGAGAGAAGATTTGAATTAAAAGCTGAAGGAGATGAAGAAGTGCTTCCCAGGAGGGATCTCCTTCAGGACAGAGAGAGGACAGAATCACTTGGCCCTTGGAGGGTTGAAAATGTCATCAGCGCACAGAGCCATGCCCTAGGTGTGAAGCAATGTTTCTGGCCTATACAGCCCGCTATGAGGTGACCTGATCAAGGTGGCTTCCTCACATGGATTTTGCAAGGAAGACTTCTACCAGAGGGCCAGAGCTCAGGAGACAGAAATACTTGGAAATTATTGTTGGACATTTGGGGAGAGATGCTGAAGTTTGGCAGCTAGGCTGAAGAAGGCTTCCAGACAGAACTTTTTTGGTATTATTATAATCTCATCTGTATCTTTAGGCTAGGAAGACTTACGGACATTTGGAATTACTACAACACTTAAAGACTGGTCAATTATCTTTTAATCATTGATCTTGGATAAAAATCAAATTGTTCTACTTCCAACAGAGTTCAACTATTTTTCTAAGAGGAGAGCTCTTTAAAAAAAAGTTACCATAAACCAATGAGTTATTCATACTAAAGATATTGTTAGGAAAGAAGAAATTATAAACGATTCAAGTTTGCTTAACTTTTACAATGTTTAGTTTCTTCTTTCTCTTATATTACAAGTTCACCATCCTGTTGTCTTTGAAAATCAAATTAGATAATAAGCCTATTTTATAAATATAAAACCTTATAATGTTACAAGAGGACTTCTCAGACTTCAGAACTTCAAAAGACTAATTTAATGCATCAAAGTCTATATCTTCAGATCTTAGGGTTTTAAATTCAGTAGAGCTCTTGTCTATTTAAAGTTTCCCTAGAGTGCTTTTCTATTTCTGAGAAATTTAACAATAACAAATAGTTACCAAAAATAATCCCTTTGAAATTACAGTAACCGCATGAGAAAGATGTTGCACCCCATAGTCTCAACATCATAAAAAAAGCACTATCATGTTTAAATAACTACAAATTGCCTAGACATTCTATTAAAAAAAGAGAACAGAAGATTCTTGAAATCTCAGAAAATGATCAAATATTAGAATTAAAAGAGATCTCGTAAGTCTTCTAGTGCTATCCTCTTCACTAGTTCTCCCTAAGCTGGTCTCAAGGCAGAGAATGTTTCTAGAGGAAGGGGGTGTCCATTAGGATCAAGTGTTAGTGACAGAGCAAGAAAAGACAAGGTCTGGAATTTACCACAATGTCACTTGAGAGAGTGTTCGGGTTTAGTGGAATCTAAGAGGTAGAAGACTGATCACAAAAAGTTCTGAAGTTATCAGGGAATAAGTGTGCAGTGACAGTTCATCAACAGCTCTTCTAAGAAGCTTATATCTGAAGCAAAGACAGATGTAGTGTAGAAGCTTGGAGTAGGGGTGAATGGTGAAGGGGCTATAAAAAGTGTCCGTGTAGTTGCATAGTTTTTTTTTTTTTTTAGTCTTTTTTTTTTTCCCTTTTAAAGACTAAAGACATTTGAACAACATTAAATGCTGACGATAAGGAACGATTTGTAAGTTAGAGCTTAAAGAGAAGAGAAGCAGGGGCAAGAGTGTTGAGGATGGGCAGCGGAGGCTTGAAATTGCTACTGCAGAGAATGGAATGGTTGACTAGGGAAACAGAAAAATGGTCAGCCAGCATTGAAGTCAGCAACCGTACTGTGTTGAAGAGTGTCCCCCAATTTAATGTCTACTGGAACCCCAGAATGTGACTTTATATCTGCAAAGAACCTATTTCTAAATAATTAGTTAAGTCACAATGAGGTTATTGTGGATTACGGTGGGTATCATGAGTGGCATCCTCAAAAGTGGGGAGTCACAGGGCAGAAGGCCATATAAAGATGGAGGCCATATAAAGACTGGAGTCATGCTGCCACAAATCAAGGAATGCCAAAGACTGATAGCAACCAAGAAGAGGCAAGGAAGGACTCTTCCCCAAAGCCTTCAGAAGGAGCATGGCTCTGCCAATACCTTGATTTCAGGTTTCTAGGCTTACAGACTCTGAGAGAATAAATTACTACTTTTTTTTTTTTTTTTTTTGAGATGGAGTCTTGCTCTGTTGCCCAGGCTGGAGTGCAGTGGCGTGATCCTGGCTCACTGCAAGCTCTGCCTCCCGGGTTGATGCCATTCCCCTGTCTCAGCCTCCCGAGTAACTGGGAGTACAGGCACCCATCACCACGTCTGGCTAATTTTTTGTATTTTTTTAGTGGAGACGGGGTTTCACCGTGTTAGCCAGGATGTTCTCAATCTCCTGACCTCGTGATCCACCTGCCTCAGCCTTCCAAAGTGCTGGGATTACAGGTGTGAGCCACCATGCCTGGCCATTCCTACTGTTTTAAGCAACCTAGTTTATGATAATTTGTTACGGCAGTCCTAGAAAACTAATACAGCAACCAAGAGTTTATTTTGGCAGTAATCTGCATGGTTTAGGGGATTTTCTCCAGCAGAGCTAAAAGCCAGTGCAGATAAAGAGAAGGCAAGCAGCAGGCAAGACCCAGGAATGCACTTCTGCTGACTGTGTGCCACCCAAGGGCAACAGGGCTAAGGTGTTCAAGATACTAGCAAGAGTTTGGTTTAAGCAATGGACCACAGAGTATAACTGAGAAGAGAGAAAAGCATGAACACAGAAGGATGATTATGGATAGGGAAAAAGCATAAGGGCATTAAGGGGAGATCTTAATGAGACTAAAACTAGCCTAGAGAGTGAGATGTTGCAATTTAACGTTTAACAGGTGGAGCAATTCCTGAAGACAAGATCCAAAGTATGAAGTAGTGCGAATAATGAGGAGATCATGGAACTGGCATGAGTTATCACACAGACAGTGAACTTACCTAAGAGGATGGCTAGACTAGGGAGGGAATGGAAGACTGAGCCAGGTGCTAAGTCTCCTCTCTCCAGTGAAACAAAGGCTGAGGCACAGGATGTAGCGAAGGGTTGACTGGTATCTGAGAGAGGTAAAGGTTGCTATATTTAGATGACAAAAGGCTCAAAAAATGTTTTTTGACTCAGGGTATTTTTTGTTTTTTAACTCCAGGATGGATAAATCAGAAGTAAATTAAGAACATTATATGGTGGTGAGATACGAGAGAATGAACAGCTCTTACTTGAGAGGGAAACAAGGAAGAGGTGTGGAGTCAGGAGACAGCTATGTGTGAATGAAAGCAATAAGGCAGATAGCATGGTCAACACAGAGGTAGTTTGAAAAATGAGCCCATCATCCCGATGATCAAGATTATTTCTCATTTACCCCATATTTACAGAGACTGTAACTTGGCTACAGCATCACTCTGATATATAAAACCTTACCTCTACACATGTCCTTTAGGTAAGCCTAGAGGGTTTTTTTTTTTTTTTTTTTTGAAATATAGTAATATTGGTTCCTTATCGGGGCAGCAAGTGGTTCTTCCACTGGCAAACTTTTCCAATCACCCAAATCACCAGCACCAAGGAACATTGTTGGAGGGATCACTGATGCTTTATGATGTGCTTGAGACATCACTGAAGAGCATAAAACTTTTATAATATATTAGAGTCTAGAATATAGCCAGTTTTTATGGATTCTAATTATTACAGAGGCCTGATGGCCCTGAAGAAGATAAAAGTTGGACTAACTGCCATCATAGAACATTTTTTCTAAGCTGCATCAGTATCTACAACTAAATTCTGCTACTTAGAAAGCACTGTCTAATTATACACAGAAAATAAACTAGAAAGAATTACAGCAAGAGAACCTTCCAGGATACTGTCAGAGTGTGGCCATATACCATCAAGCTCTATACCACACAAAGTAGTGATATTCTTTAACCCTCTTCAAGACTGTGACATCTGTACCTACCATATACATTATATCTTGAATGAATTCATTAAGTCAACAAGAAGCCTTCCTTAGTATTAAAGCCTTTCTAGATGTGATTCAGCCAGCCAGAACAGTTAATAACAAGAACAACTGCAACAACAAGAAAGCTATTTTTGGCTAGATGCATTGAGTGCGGGTAAAAAAAGGAAGCAAGAACAGGGTAGTCAACAGGCTAACAGGGTAGAGAAGAGAGGTTCATGCATGCAACTACAACACATCCTGAGGAATCTTAATAGAAGTATAGTTAAACTGCTCTAGGGATTCAGAAAAAGAAAAGACAAGTTTGGCTGACAGGATTCGAGAAAGTTTGACGGAGGAGACAGTCCCAAATAGAAATAAAAACAAACACCGCATGTTCTCACTCATAAGTGGGAGTTGAACAATGAGAACACATGGACACAGGGAGGGGAACAACACACAGGAGGGCCTGCTGAGAGGTGGGGGGCTGGGGAGGTAACTTAGAGGAAGGGTAAACAGGTGCAGCAAACCACCTTGGCATACGTATCCCTATGTAACAAACCTGCACATTCTGCACATGTATCCCGGAACTTAAAGTAAAAGGAAAGAAAAGAGCCCTTCCCTTATCTTCTTGTTTATTTCAAACATCCCCACGTAATTCAACAGGAATAAAACCAAACCAAAGCAAATCTAAAATCCTGAGTGGCTATACAAACACCACCTATAATATACATACCAATAATTAGGAGCCTAAAAAATCCAATGGGTAGAAATTTAACAGTATTGGTAGAGACTGCCATTCTTGACGAGTGATGGCAGCTCACTCGTCAAGATTCATTTTCTTCTTTTCTCTCCATGTGCTATCACTTGATATAATACACTGGCCAAATTCGGACAATTTCAGCAGATGGACCTGGAAGCTAAGGGTTTTATCTTTTCCAGCCACCGTTCCCCAAGGTGAGAGTATAATGTTTCAGCATTATCTTGCCAGACAGAAACTGCATTGGGGGTTGTGGCGGGAAATCTGTTTACAAGTGGATGGACTAAGATACTGAAACAGAAAAAAATAAAATAAAATAAAATAAAGTATGTGTTTTTTAGGCCTTGGGTAAGGACAATGGCAGCCAGAGGACAACACTGCTATTGTGGTGATGTAGAACACTATTTTTGGATGGCACTTTAATGAAACAATGAAACCCATGATCTTGAAGTTTACAGAAATGAAATTTGAGTTATAATTGCTATCTATCTCTATTCCCAAGACAGCAGAAGAGGCATTAGATGCATCTGAGAAACTTCTGGTTTAGCTTGTCAAATTGCAAATTAAGATCTAAATACTGAGTTTTATTTTAACAATAAGCCATACTATCATCCTTTTGATTAATACCCAATAGCTAGTCATATCTGTTGGCTAATTTAGCTTATCTTAAACTTGTGTGCCAACACTTTAAATAAAACACTTTGGATAAAGAGCTAATTAGAGTATAAAATAAAATGAACTGGTTTATAGTGCAGAAAAAATGGTCAGCAGAATACAAATATCTGAATTATTAAAAGTTGTGAAGTCATAAAAGAGGATGATCTTTATAAAAGAACAGCAATCTGCTTCAATTTATGTAAATGTTACAAGCTATTAGCCAATGGAACTTAAGGCTGCATAAAAGGTGAGAATTCTCAAGCATATTCCATCATACTCTGTGACACCTAACATTCCCATTTTCTGTAATTGCTGCCTCTTTGATGTTTTCATCCTGAGTTTTCCTCTCCTAGCCAAACCTTGTAGGTCCAATAGAATACGATGTTGCACTTGGTATACAAAGTTCCTTCAACACAGCACAGTGAGTCAGTGAGTGAGAAATAAACTAAAATAAAATTTTAAAGGAAGGCTACGAGGATGAAATTTTTAAAAGGAATCTGGGCTTATGATACATTATGGCATTTACATCCAAACTACTAGAAAAGTTGCTGTAAAAGCTACATAATAAGCAAAGTTGGACAACAGAGATTGTGCTTGGCATAAGCTCCTTACGGCTAGGAGAGTGCAAATAAGCCAAATACAAAATATCCTGAGCCACCAAGTTAGGATAATCACCTACAAATACAATATATTTCACTGCCATTGTAGAGGAGTTAGATATCCTCATAAAATAATGTTCTTCAAGGTGATGCCTGTGGGTTATTAGCCTCGTAAAGAATTCTGACAAACATATTCCTATAGAAGTTCACTGATCTCATATACAATTTGATTGTAGTATATGTTACATTCATTAATACATTCATTTAATACTTATTGAACAATTTAGCACCACTGCCCTGGGTGGGCGGTGGGGCAGGGGCAGGGGTGAGGAGAGGGGGAAAGGAGAAACAGAGACTGACTGATTCAATGCTTTTACTGTGGTTTTGGAAGCTCCTTGACCCAAAGGAGCTTACACTCTAGTAAAGAGGAAAAAATATATTTTCTAATTACATGATTATTCTTGCTTTCTAGTATTTTTAAATGACAAATAACTGTACCTATTTACGAGGTAGTGTGCTATTTTAAGATATGTATGCAATGTGTAATGATGAGATCAGTAACTGGCATATCCATTACCTCAAACACTTACTACCTGTGTTGAGAACACTGAAAATCTGTTCTTTTGGCTATTTACAAGTATACAATCAATTACCGTTAATTATAGTCACCCCACAGTGTTATAGAACACTAGAATTTATTCTTCTTATCCAGCTGTGCTGTTGTATCCATTAACCAACCTTTGGCTACTTCCCTTCACTTTTCCAGCCTCTAGTAACCACTATTCTACTCTCTACTCCTATGAGATCAACTTTTAAAGCTTCCATATATGAGACGATGCAGAATTTATCTTTCTGTGCCTGATTTATTTTACTCAACATTATGTGCTCCAGGCTCATCCATGTTGCTGGGAATGATGAGATTTCATTCTTTTTTATGGCTGAATAGAATGCCATTGTATATATTTACACATCACATTGTCTTTATGCATTCATCTGATTATGAACACTTCGGTGGATTGTATACCCTGGCTATTATGAATAGGGCTGCAATAAACATGGGAGCGCAGATGTCTCTTCAACATTCTATTTTCCTGATCACCCAGAAACTGTGTGAGTCTTAAGATGGGTTCAACTGTTGTAGAAGACTGGAGGGGGACTGATAGGACTTCCAGCTGAAGAGATCAAGAAATGATCTTCCTGAGATAGGCATAAAGGAACAAGGGTATCTGATCAAAAGCAGAAGAGATGGGAGTACTGCAGGTGGTGGGAAGGAGTGAGCCACTGTGAGGCATGTGAAGTCACCACTTTGGATGGAACTTAAGTAGAGGCAAGAGCCCAGATTGGCTCTGTAGCCCAAGGTTTGAGAGCTTAGCAATGCTCTTACTTGGTTTTAGTCAGCTTCCTTTTCTCATTTACCACAACAACTATTCCAAACTCTTATTAATCACCTCTGTCCCCTTGTACCCCACCATCAACAGATTACCTAACCTCTGATCTGACAGAGAGCACAGGACCTTCCTGCAAAGCATCCCTCACTTTCTCACCACCTACTCCCAACCATAAGATACTATTTTGGGATAACTATGATGATGCTAAAGCCAACAGGTCTTTTATCTTAGAACAAGTAGTAAACTGCTTAGGAAGATAATAAACTCTCTTAGAATACTACGAAGGGAACAATTTACTCACCAGGCTTGGAGTATTTATAAAGTCAAACAAAAATATATATTCATGCTGAACCTTGCCTCCTGCCTTACAAAATGAGGGGTCCCTCTTAACCTGATTTCTGTTCCTATCCTCTCCTGATTTCTCAGAAACCTGCTCCATTGTTAATCCTTTCACGTTCAGCTGTTCTTCTACATAATCTTCTCAGCATTTAAAAATGCTAAACTCTCTTATTCATCCTTGATGCAGCTTCCCCTTTCTGTTGTCTATGCCCCAGCCCTCTCCCCTTCATCAGGAAACTCCCTGTAGCAGTCATCTAAACTAGCTATCTCCACTTACATCACTCTTCACTTACATCTGGTTCCTGTTGCCTCCATTCTTGTAAAACTATCCTCTCTCTAAGGTCACCAAATACATTATAGTTGCTGCACCCAAAGGACACTTCTCAGATTTTATGTTCAAAGATGTTACTAGTACCTAAAATCCAGATAAACCACTGATATCTTATAGAGCATACATCCATTACAGCCCGTGGATACCTAACCTTGCAAATAGGCCAACTACGCTGGAAAAGTTTGATTCAGATCAAATTGATATTTGCAAGTATAAAATTATGACCATTTACAGCCATACACAGAAAAGACAAGATTTATTTGTTTAAGTCTCAAAACCATTAGTAAAGACATAAGACATTTCTCCAGAGTTTCTTTCCAAGGAAACATCTTTGTAATTGGGATGAATCATAGTCTTTTTCCTACTATATGCCATCATATAGTCTGTAAATACCTCATTCATGGATCAAAGGAAATGTAAAAAACATGAGGTATAATTACTTTTACTGAGTCTCTTTTAACTGAACATAATTCATGCAGAAGTCTCAAAATAAGACACTATTTTGGGATAACTATCATGATGCTAAAGCCTTATTCTAAAGGTCTTATTTTATCTTAGAACAAGTAGTAAACTGCTTAGGAAGATAATAAACTGTCTTAGAATACTAAGAAGAGAACAATGTTCTCACCAGGTTTGGAGTATTTATAAAGTCATAAATACTAGAACTTTCACAGTTCCCACCCTTTCCTATATAGTTTGTTAGAAGTGAGACTTCATGACTCTTCTCTAACTTAGTTCTTGCCACACAAAAAGGCTGGTCTCCACTGCTGAGTATCTAACCCTGACTATACTCTCCCAATTTCTTTACCAGTTCAAATCCTGCCATTCCTCCAGATCGAATTCAAAGTCCTATTCCCTAAATTCTCTTAATCTGCCAGCCACAACTCTTTTCTACTCTGCACTTGTATGCTGTTTCTGTGACACTGGATCACATACTAACCTCCCAAATTTATGCATAAAGATGTGTTCGTTATGCATTTTTATTCTGATACTGTCACTAGTATGCCTTGATCACATGATATTAACTACAACACATAGGACTTACCTAAGATTCAGATCATATGCATTTACAACAAAGATATTTTCTTAAAAATACTTAAATATAAACACCTTTTGTGTATACAACTTTAAAGATAGTATGTACAGGGCAAGCTTTTTGTAGTATGTTTCTCCTTTGCCTAAACTCTATTCATCTATCAAGTCTAAACAAAAGTCACAGTATTTCCTGTCAAGTCTTTCTTAATTTCAGTTCTTACTAATGTCCATCCCTAAAGTTTTAAAATAAAAGCCTTCGTTAAAACTAATCTAGGCATATAAGAGTGGCTACTGTCTCCTTGAATTACAAAAGGAACAGGCCAGGCGCCATGGCAACAGAGACCCTTTCTAATGAATTTAATAAGTAAAAAATAAGTATGAATGAATAATAGAACCAACATGGTAAAGATGCTTTTTACTGATCCAAAAGGTTATTAATAATTTCCATAACTAAAATTAATTGGTAAACTATTTGGTAACTTCTTTTGGATTTAACATTATGAACCTGTTGTGGTCATTAAGACACCATTCTGAATGAAAACAAGTAAATCTTATGAGCTAGAAAAAAAGTGTTCAATTCTTTTTAGGCACCATGGATTATAGATTATGAGTAATTTCCATGTACTCACATAAGGAACAGTATGAAGTTCCTCTCCTGAAACATATGGTCAAGTTGGTAGATCTTCTATAATAATGACATCTAAGATCAGTCCACAAAAATAGGAACATTTGTTTTTTAGCTTTGAGAGATGCTAGGTAACTGAACGTAGATCTGCTGCCAATGAGTGATAACTGTGCCTAGAAAAGGCATTGACTAACACTTCTTCTACTATAAGTTAGCTCATTACCACTGTAAGTCACCAAGAACTTAATGCAATGAGAAAATTACAGGAAAGACCATTTTGCCTTGACTTCTAAAGAGATCGGTGCTAAGGCTCAATGTTTGACTAGGAGGAGCAGCTTTCCTTAGCTTGGATAATATGCTTTCCCTTCCAGTCCTATGCACATACATACTTTATTACCTGACTTTGGCACGCTGGGCCACATTTCACTTATTTATCTTCTGCTAAAGGCCATTTAAAATTCTATGATGAAACAAGGAAGATATAAGTCATAAATAAACTAGGAATATACAATAGGATTTTAAAACTTTGGTACTGCAGTCTCACAAGTTATCAGAATTTCCACATGGAACCCCAAATTACTTTCAGCCTACATTTATACAATGCAAAATTAATCCAAAGCATTTAAGTTTTTGGAGAAGAAATCTGTCACTTCAAAGAAAGTGGTTGTGAATGTAGAGATAAGACAAACAACTATCAACATAAATTTCTCACATTTAAGGTCTAAGAAATTGTGTGGCAGCCTCACACTTTCAAAGGCTAAGTGTTTAAAAGTTTACAAATACCCATGTAGTGTATGTAGACTATTTAAAAATGTTATATATGGTAAATAATAAGGAATCACAGACAGATGTTTACTTAACAATACTCAGATATTTCTTAGTGAAAAATATTTCGGTCATCAAAATCAGGCAGGTAGCATGAACAGCAGAGGTAATTGCCATGGTCAAAGACAAGAAGAAGAATAGCACAAATATGAAGCTTGCTGTCAAGAGAGTAAAGACAGTAATCTTTTTCCCAAGGAAAAATATTGAAATGAAAAGATGCAACACATTGTAGATTACTGTCTGTTAGCGTATTATAACCAAACGAGACTATCACTGGAAAAGGTACTTCATAAAACATAAATTGAGAAACAAATGTAAATCAGTGGTTTCATTTTAATTTCCTTTTCAAGTACCATTTCCTATGAAAAAGAGATGAGTGAACCACAATGAAATTATGTGGATTAAGTTATTAATTATCACAAAATACAACACTTAAAAATATGCCTTTTGTGTACATATGCACTTCTGATAGATTCTCAACGTCAGTAATCTTACCAAGTAGGATCATCCTTGGAATTTACCCCATGTGGCCAAATGCAATACTCTTGTGTGGAGGGAGTGAAAGTCACTGAGAACACTTAAGCTTTACTCCCCTACGTAACTTCACTAGGGAAAGTTTGCTGATTTAGAAGTTACTGACATTCTTTCAATGTCTTACACTTTATGCAGTGCAGAGTAGCCAACACAGGATAAATGAACCTGGACTAGTTTTGCTCAGCCCAGATTCTATGACAAGGTGAGTTTGCATGCTTTTTAGCAGTCAGATATGTATAGGGAGCCTATGTGGCAAAATATATATAATAATATATTGTTACACGATGTATTAATTTTATATAACATAAAAATATAATCTATGCAAAATAAAATGGAAAAAACTACTTTCATTTAGAGAGCTGTGCAAATAACTTTCAACACTAATAAGTAAACAATTTCTGTATTTAGTTTCATATTTTTTACAAGTGAGGTATATGAATGTGGTTTTGCATGTGTACACACATATACACTCCAGCAAGTGAGTACTGTTTTAATATTGCTTTGCAATACTCAACACAAATATCAATTATGAAAAAATGCAAAAAAAAAAAGGTTCTAATAATTGGAAAAATGCAGACAGAATATTTTGAATAAGGAAGAAAAAATCGATAAAGCTAAAAGAAAAGGTATAGACTTTAAAAATAATGAAATGGACATATGTCAACAACAAAGAAGAAAAAAGGTAAACCTTTTTTGGACAAACCCAAAAAAGAAGCATATACATTCACAATGAAACTGCATACTGTATAAAACCAAAAGGCAGGCATAAGCTCCTGTTAAGATGAATTTCTGGATTCAAAGGTCCACGGGGTTTAGACTCAGGTCAAAATCTCACCTTGGCTGAGAATTTTGCTTTTCATATGAACAGGAACCTAAAGTATATTGTTACATACATTTTGCATATTCACTGAAACTCTCTTCTCTGTTTTACTGGAAACGAGATTCTAAGTACATAAACATGTAGTGCCCATCTGCCACACAGTGAGTAAACAGCATTGTGATGACACAGCTACTCACACCTTCTGTAGTTGTTTTCTATCTCTCACTTTTGCCCTCTAATGGGAAACCGACAAAATTATTTCAATGTATGTAACAATATTCTTTATGGTCAGTGTACAGTCTACAGAAAGTCATCACTCAAAGGCAATTCCACAAATTTTACTCACAAAAGCTGCTTCCAAAATTCTGAATTTTGAAATAAACACATTTTGTAAAGGTCACAGTTATCAGCATTTTTCAGTGTGTCATTCTTAAAAAATATATTAAACATTATACAGGGCACCAATATTTAGGCACAGACATGCCTTATGAATGAGTAAAATACAACTGTATATAATTTTCACTCATCTATGAAAACGGTAATCTAATAAAGAACATATATTTTGAAAATTTTTTATTAATGGTGCCATAAGACACGCAATAATTATAACCCAGACCTACCTTTCACAATAGTAGGCATTTTTATAGCTGGCTGGTGGTAGAGAAATAGTATATAATAAACCCAGGGCAAAATTTTTCTCCTATTGAAGTCAAGTGGTACAGAGAAACACAAGGTTGCAATAACTATCTGTTTAACACCATATTAGAATCTGAAACTCATTGAGATACAAATAAAGGAAACATTTAATTAAGAACCACATTTCCATATTGAATTTTACATGATCACATGCCAAGACCTTATTCATTTAAGTTACAAATAACGTTTTTCTGTAATTCTCTTCTAATAGTATACATAATCTAGAAAAAAAGTACCCTTTTATCCTCCAGTAGTTAAAAAAGAAGAGAGTGTCTTAAGATAGTTATTATCTGCTGTGCATCTACCTCAGGTGGCCCTCTGGCACTGCCATAAATCTCATCTCTGTTGCAATGAAAGGACTCCATATAAATTAAAATCTGTAAGTGTCTGATCACTAGACTGAAGGGGGTAGGAAGAATTGCTAATCAGATGTGCATATGTGTGTATGAGAGAGATGCTAAAATTAGGTCATCTTTAAGAACTTGTACCAAACTATAAATTTATTGAGTATCTATAATATTCCTGGCATGGTATTAGGACCTCAGATATAAAAACAAATATGGCACAGTACCTCTATCCTAAAGGAGCTCAAGTCCAATGAGAGAGATGGACTAAAAAAAAAAAAAAGCCACTAAAAAACTACTGGTTATTAACAGAAATGTATAGATCATGATGAGAGTAAGAAGAGGGAACTCCAATAACCTGGAGAGATCAGAAAATTGTTTGAAGTGGAAAAGACACTTAAGCTGTCTGGAGGAACCAATGGGAGCTAGCCAGATAAATAGAAACAGTTTGGGAGAAGAAACAGCATGAGTAAAGTGTATCCCACATGACTGGAGTGAAGACAGGGCATGAAGTCACAGCAATAAACAAGACCAAAAGAGCCACACAGACCAGGACCTGAGCTTTCAGCAATGGTCCACTTACTATGTGCAAGCATTGCAGAGGATACGAAAAACACATACTCCTCACTGTTTTCTAAGGACATGCTGGCAGATCTCAGTTTGGAGGTAGGCCTTCAATTCATGTGTGAAATCTCAGTAAGCTCTGTAATTTCCCTCAGTCCAACTCCTAGATCCACTTACTACTATCGCCCTTGACTCTGCAGCGCTTTATGACACAAAGTATCTGTAGAACAGATGCCTTACAAAGAATAATCAAACTCAGCATGAACTAATTGTCATCCAATCCTCAGTGAGTGAAATACTTTTTATGGAGAATCGTTTGAAGGACATGCAGTCTATCTATACCTTTAGAGTTGAGACACTCTAAATCCATATAGAGTCTCAGTGTTTTGAGCTTTTGTGAGACTGCTCTTTCTCATGTAATGGAATGTGTTTATTCCATTAGCCAACATGGACAACCATGATGAGTCTATGTGGAGTAGTCCTAAAAATTTCATTATATTTCCCATAAAGATGCTGTTCAGGATCTTGGTCATGAAATGTACAATGTGCTCTTCGTGAAGAGCTATGGGAGATATTCCAAGTTTTTCAAAAATGCTTCTTTTAATCATCTGGCTTGCTTTGACCTTATACACATGGTCAATGATACTTCAGTTTCCTTGTATAAAAGGTACAGAAAGCTCAGGGCCAATGTTTGGACTCGTATTATACAGGAATGTAGAAACTTATAACATGTTTTGTATAGTAACCTCACATCTAGTTTTTAAAAAATTTACCCCTATTTTCCCTCACCTTGATTTCTTCTCTTACTTTTGGTGCTGCTGTTATTATTATTATTATTATTATTATTATTATTTTTTTTTTTTTTTTGAGACAGAGTCTTGGCTTTGTCACCCAGGCTGGAGTATAGTGGTGCAATCTCAGTTCACTGCAACCTCCGCCTCCCAAGTTCAAGCAATTCCCATACCTCAGCCTCCTGAAGATCTGGGATTAAGAGGTACGTGCCACAATGCTTGGCTAACTTTTGTATTTTAAGTAGAGATGGGGTTTCGCCATCTTGACCAGGCTGGGGCACTGCTATTATTATATGATACATATTTATGTTAGCCATTTTAAATCTTTACTGGAACACAGGGTATAAAATTACATTGACCAATTAGTTGATTGGCTCAAAAAATTTGAAGGGTATCTATTATATGCCAGGCCCTGTGCTAAAGGCTTGAGAAAAAAACAATCAAGGAGATAAACAACTAAACAAGTGATACTACAGTAAGAAAAATTTACATATAGCTAGTAGGAAAAGCATTCATACAGGGAATATAAAGCAAGGCACCCAACCAAGCCAAACAAAATCAGGAAGGTTTCCTGGATGACCTGTTATCTAAGGTGACATCTACAGGTTGAGGAAGAGGATACCGTGGGGAAGGCTCAGCATACTGTGCACTCTGGGAAAGAAGTGTGGTTCAATAAGGCTAGAACAAATGGTACAACTAGGGAGACAGGAGATACGGCCAGAGAGGTAGGTCATAGAAGGCCTGGGTAAATCATCTTAGAGTAGATTTAACCTTAGAATTCTGTGAGACCTGACTCCAGTGCCTGGACACCTACCTCAGTGTGCTGCCACCCTCATTGAGAAAAAGGCTTGACTCTGGCTACAAAGTGGAGAAAGGACTGGTTAAGGCAAGACCAGAGCCAAGAAAGACCAGCTGAGCAGCTGTATGATAATTCAGAGAACATACAATGAAGGCCCAGACCAGTATGGCATTGCGAATGAAAAGAATTAATTTGAGAGATCCTTAAGGGGTAGAACCAAAAGGCCTTGTTTGGGATTTCACAGCATGTGAAAAGCAGAGGGGGGTAAGCCAAGAATGACTCCCAGGTTTCTGGCTTGTGCAACAGGGTCAATGCCTTTAATTTCTTCTTTACTAATTTTCCAATTTTTTAACAGTAAGTACGTTCTGTTTCTACAATTAAAAAACTATTATCTATTTTTAATAAAAAATGAACCAGTGTTGAGAAAATGAAGTCATCAAGCTATTTCTGCAATTTGATGGCAAAAAGAAAGAAAACGATTGAACCACAATTTTGTTTTCCCTCTTTCAACCCAGGTTCTGCCAGAGAATGGAACCACAATTTGAAAGGACAGATAGTTTGAATGTCATGTTTTGTTTTGTTTTTTTAAAGATTAGAGAAATGGAGGAGGAACTGGTAAAAGCAGAAATCAGAAAAATAAAAGAGGCTTACAAAAAGAAAATCCTTTATATATATATTTTCATTTAAACAGAACTCACAGTAGAGCCAAGGATATCAAGCAGAAATCTTGGAAATAGAAAACAAAAAAATCTACAAAGAATAATTTTTTTTTTTGCATTTGAAAACTGTAAGCTTATTATAGAGTGGAAAGAACATGGGCACTGGAATCAAAAAGACTTGAGTTTAAAGTTCCTCTGCTCAGCAGCAGTATGACCCTGCGAAAGTTGCTAAACGGAGCCAGGCTCCACAGGTGCAGCACAGGGCAAACTACCACCTAGCTTAGGTAGGAGAATTAGGGGATACGTATGAGTGGTGAAAGAAGTAGCTATGAGCCTAGGTCCCCATCACCAGATTGATTCAATAGGTCTGAGCTTGGACCTCAGTATCTGTATTTTTAAAAAACGCTATGGTTGATTCTACTGCATGGGCAAGGTAAAGAAACATGCACAACTCAATACCTGACACATCGTAAGAACTTGGTAAGTGTTAGATGGTTGTTTTTAAGTATATAGATAGGCTTCTATCATTTTTCATTAAGGCTATCATGACTTTTTTCACTCAACGCAACAACAAGATCTGTCCTAAATGAGCAGCTCAGATTTTTCGCTGGAGGGAAAGGGGGTGCGAAATGGGCAGTGACTAAAAGGAACAAAGAAAACAATATGAATTCCCTTTATGGTCTAAAGCAATACCATGGCATTTGAAAATTCAACATGAAGAGACATCAAAGGTCTCTGACATACAGTCATGTATACTTCTCCTGAGGCAAATCTGAAGAATTTCTGCTTCATGACGTGCAGGTCACCAGGCCACTTAGGTGATCTGGGTGCTTATCCACTGATCAGTGTACAAATTTCATTTAGGTTTTGTTGCACTCTATCATGTTCCTTGTAAAATGGTCTCAAAAGCTACTAATCCACAAAAATATTTCTAAAACTGAGGAAATGGAAATTGTCTCAGAAAATATTCTAGCAAATGTCAAAAGTCTACTGTACAACCACATCTTATTTCACATAACGGAAAGGTCTTATCCAATTTCATGGTTTCCAGCAATAAAAGGCTGTATGAAAAGGTCAGAGTGCATGATATATAATGCACCCAATATTTCAATAATTTGTCTTTCTTCCTTGCCTCCTAAAACATGCTGGCTGTTCAAAAGAGTAATTGAAATGCCACCCTGGGAGAGGCTTGCTGACTATTATAAATGCAATGTGCGCCACAGAGAGGTGTTTCTGTTGGTCACCTTTAGTCCTCCACTGTAGGCCACAGACAGATTGGATTGTTAGCTCTAAGCACTAAGCAAAAATCTAAGAAATTAAAATAGTCTAACAATGCTACTGAAGACTACGCTGTCTATGATTGGTATACTGCTTTTATTTCCTAGGTAGCCATCAACTTTCTCAGAGCACATGAGAACTATTGTAGACAAACATCAAGAGTCCCACAAACAGGACTATTAGACACTAATTATGTAATCTGCATGTTAAGTCAGCAATTCTCTCTCCCTGAATACAAACTGAAGAATTTGGTTCAGCTGTGCTGATCCAAATTACCTAGTGGGAATTTAATTTTTATTTTGTGGTTAACCCTGTATTCCCCTAGAGTAATAGTGGAAAGATTACATCCTTCATTCCTTTATATTTAGAATTTAAGCATATGAGCTAAGTATGGATTGAAATATAAACTGCTTTCTTTGAATTCAAAAACAAGTATTTCAAACCTAAAACTCAAATAAATCTGTATGATGATCTCAAGTTTTAATGAGCTTAAAGATCAGAAAGCCAGGCTGGGCCCCTTTCTGAGTCTTAGATTCCCATTCAAAAAGGGAACTCTGGACTAGATGACCTCTAAGATCCTCCTCACCTCCGATCACTAATGAAACTTCTTCTCTTTTATTCACTTAAACCCCCAAGAAATGAGAGTTGCCCTCAACTCCCCACCTGATGCCTCCTTAGCCTCTGCCTGCTCTGCTCCCCCGTTATCTCAGGCAGCATCACAACCACCCGCCTGGTGACTACCATCTCTCCGTGTTCTGGCCATTTAGCTTCTTTTTAAATTCTTTCCTATTAAACTCTTTCTTAAAGAAAATATTCCAGCTCACTAGTGTTAGAAAGGTGCTTAATGATCTGGAGATTTTGTTAACTAAAATCATACTATAAATACAAGCAGCAACTAGTTACAGTAGAAAGAACATGAGCTGAGTTAGACAAACTGTATTCCAATAATTTTGATGAGGTTCTTTACCTCATTTCTGCTTCAGTTTTGCACAATGAGATAAATATTTATAATGGTAACTACCATGTACAGTTGTTGTGAAGACGAATTGATCATGGGCATATAAAACACACAGCATAATGCTAGGTACCTAGTAAATGCTCAGTTAATGTTAGCTGCTATACTATTATAGTTATTCTCGTCATATTTTTTATTTTTATTATTATAGTATACAAGTCCCATTCTATGTTTCTAACAAATAAAATCATCTAACTGTTGTTTTCTAACTGAAACAAATGGAATCATCTATGTTTCTTTTTACTGATATAGGAGGAATGTTGGGGAGACCAGCTGCCACAACTGGAAGGAAAAATTACATATTGTAGTTGCTGACTAGCGCTTGGAGTGAGGACTAATACACATTCACCAAAGTTATAAATCAGTTTGCTACTAAAATATTTTCCAGATTTCAAAATAGAGCTCTATAGATTGTTCTATGATGTCAGAAACACCTTTAAAGAAATCATTAAATACTGTAAAATAGAAAAACATTGTCGAATGAGAAGGGTGAGTCTAAGTTACATGCCACAGTAAATGGTATCAAATTAAAAAAAAAAAAAAAAGGCATCACTACTTGAATGTCTTCATGCCTCTCCACCCTACTCCACAGGCATGAAGAATTGTATTCTCCATGAACTTCTATGGGTAGATGGGCACTCACTAATCACATCCAATAGGAATGTCAAGCCCACAAGTCCATGTCATATTAGTTGTAATCACAGAACTTCAAAAGCAAACCAAACTAATATGGATAACATTTTTGGTTTACCATAGCATGTGATTTTGAATTGATTGTGAACCTTTCTTTAAATCATGGGTGCTTGGTTATAAATATGCTTCATCTTGGCAGGTTATACTTTTTATCTTAAAGCATATTAAATCCTAAAAGAAAAATAGTGATGCCATTTAGGGAAAGAAGAACTTCGTACCTTTTCTTACATAATGGTTCAAGACTTTTCATGTTATGCACAGCAGTTTTATGAAAATGTATCAGTTACCAGATGAAGGTGGTAATTTGTCATAGAGATCACCATTACAGAATATGCTTACTGGAAATCAGAGTGAAGAGCAGAAATGTGCAAACACAGTTCTTCTGTTAGCTGACTGTGGTCTTTGAATTGTTATAAAATTAACACTTCAGTATGTTTCCAAATAGTTACTTCATATATGTGTTATTTGTATGTACAAATGTGTATAAATATATAAACTTGCAAATATGCAGAACTATAATTAAAAAGTACAATTGGTTTTCATTTACATCAAAACTTAAGCATTTAAATGGGTGTGACATCATCAACAGAATCACTTTCTGCTCATATATGCCCCCGAATAGACGTAGTTTGAAAGAAGTGTGATATGAGTCACAAATAAGGAAGCAGAAGAAGGAGGTTCTATCCCTGACTCAAGTAACCTGTGAAAATGTACTTACCACACTGGATGCCAGTTCTACTTACTATAAAATAGTAAAGGTAGTGGCACTTCCCTTCCTACCAACCAGTTACTTGGTGGACTGAGTGAAATAATTAAAGTAAAATTATTTTTCAGATTGTTATATTTCTCTATAGCTTAAAATAGTAAGAGAATGATATATTCTCAAACCCTAAGAGCCGAACATATGGTTAGTTTAAGTGATAAGATTTTTCTCTCCCTCTTTTTTTTTTTTTTTTTTTTTGCTTTTCATGAGTACTAGTGGAATGGATTAAGTGATAAGATACTCTTAAGACACTTTTGGCCGGGCACAGTGGCTCATGCCTGTAATCCCAGCACTTTGGGAGGCCAAGGCTGGTGAATCACAAGGTCAGGAGATTGACACCATCCTGGTTAACATGGTGAAACCCTGTCTCTACCAAAAATACAAAAAATTAGCTGGGCGTGATGGCGGGCACCTGTAGTCCCAGCTACTCGGGAGGCTGAGGCAGGGGAATGGCATGAACCTGGGAGGCGGAGCTTGCAGTGAGCCAAGATAGCACCACTGCACTACAGTCTGGGCGACAGAGCGAGACTCCATCTCCAAAAAAAAAAAAAAGACACTTTTGCCACTTGGAGAAATATCCTAAAATGGAATTATAGCCTAACTCTATATATACATACATACATACACACACACACACACACACACACACACATATGCACATATACACATATGCTATATGTGTGTGTATATATATAAAAGTATGTAACATAGAGTTATGTCTGTTCCAAAAAAGGGGAAAGAATTTTTTACAGAGATCTCTTTTATATCTCTCAAGAATACACGGCAAAACATTTTAGTACATAGGTCAACTTGGAATAAAAATACAGTACCTCATTTCTTGAGATAAAGTATTAAAAAATCTTTTATAAACTCTAAAGGGCTATATATAAAGCTTAGCAATTTTGGCCACTTTCATTAAAAAGTACATTTTGAAATGGGTGCTTACCTTCTCTTAGACGGTCTACCACGAAAGTAAAGCCTGTGGTTCTTGGATGTAAAACATATTCATATTTCTGAAGTCCATTCTTTTCAGCAAACACATTACTTCGAGCCTTGCTGTTTTCTAAACAAAACAAGGGACCATTATAAATCATAAACTAAAGGAAAATAAATGAGGTAAGGAAAGAAGTACAGAATTTTTTGATAAAAATAGCAGTTAGTTATTCTATAATGACTGAATACTGAGTCAAATGAGAAGATACAAACATTACAGATGATCCGTTATCAAGATCCCAGACCTACTTATGTAACCAGACCCAGGTTTGGCTATTTGCTGCTCGAAAGGCCAAGTTTGGTGGGAGTGAAAGAAGGTTTTAAACAGAGAGCCAGCAAACTGAGAAGATAGGGAACTAGTGTTCTAAAGTCCCATCTTAAGTTTTAAAATTTATCATAGTGTTTTTAAAAGGAAACTTGCTATGGGAGATGTGTGGATGGCACAGGGTCTGTGTGTCTTGTTCTGATGGCTATCTCGGGTAACTGGCCATCCAGAGGTCCACTTGGCATTATTTGACTTCAGCCTGGTGGTAGTGGACTAATTGTTCACAACTCCCCCTAAGTGGGAGGATTCCACAGGGCCTCCATGCCTGGTTTGTTTCAAAATCAGCCTCTGGAATTTCTAAGTAAGCATACAGTAGATAAGCATACATGGTGCAAGGAAGTGTCTAGTGGAAAAAGAAGGAAAACAGAGTTTCAAAGTACATTTCGAGGCTATATTCTAAGACTAAAGAAAAAAAGTGTTAAAATGCATTTCAAAGCTGAGATGCTCGGTTATACTTACTAGAATTAAAAAAAATTATAACAAAGGCATAAACAGATTTTATACATTTTCTGAAAGTCATATTCAAATATTTTAATTTCTTTAAAAGATTTCATAAAAGTCAATATTCTATGAAAATTAAAATGCTAATAAACTAAAATTTTTGTCAAACAATCCCTATATAAGAAAATTGAAATATTAAAATATAAAATATAAAATAAAACAAAACTAAGACACTAACAAAATATAATGACCTAGACATCCAGAAGAAATAACTAGCAATCAAATATATCGGATCAACATTCTTTAAAACCCAATAATTTAAGCCTTCCATGTAAACTGAAATATCTGCCTTGCTCAGGCACAGAGTATGCTAATATTACTAACCCAAACCACTGCATAACGGAATGGGCACATGATTAGCACATCATGTACAAACATCTGAACATGGTTTGGCTGAATATAGTTACGGAGTCAAGTATATGTTCCAGTTGTTGGCAAAACCTTCTTTTTCCATTCCATGAGGTAACTTTACAAGTTCCAAGAAGAACCAAACCCATTATTCAGCAAATACATTTGGAAAAAGTAAAGTGTTCAGAAATTTGGCCTCAACTGCTGGGAGAGATCATGAAATACTTTCTGATGACAGCAGATATTAGAACCCGCAATCCTCAGCTACATTCTGAAATTTATAAACTATTATTCCCAGTTACAAGAAAAATACCTATACTGACACAACTTTACTAGGAGTGAATTTAAGATTACTGAATCCTCAAAGTCTCCAAAAACCATAGATGCCTTCCATAACACTGAAATATTCAAAGAACACTCCTATAGAAGGTGTTACATCATTTCATGATAGAGGAATTGAGCCAGGCAAGTCAAAAGTAAAGCCCCTACACATGAAGAGTAGTAAGTTCCTCTCATATTCATTTGAGGATATCCTGGGCATGGGGCTACAAAACAATATTTATATTATAGACAGCTGACAGGACCTTAAATGGGATTCGGAATCCCAGAGACACCACAAAGATGAGTAGTAACTACCCTTTAGTTTGGTCTTTCAGTTTATAAAACTCTGGGGATTCTGAAAGCAAAACTGAACTGTTTTAGAATGTGAGTACAAGTATAAACAGCTCTAAAACAAATAGTCACAATGTGGGAAGGTAAAAATGATCAGAAATACAGAGAGATTAGAGATGCAGAGTTTTCCATCTACCCCCTAGTTCATCTACCCATCCCCAGACTCCGTTATTGCTAATAAGTACACTAGCATCCCACTTTCTGACCACAGCCTGTCTTGTCACGTTTCTCCCTGTAACTATCCCACTCCTGCACTCCTTCCACCCATGGGACTACTAGCAGCTGTTCTCAAACCAGCTGGGCATGTTCCCACCTCAGGATCTGTGCAGTTGCTGTTCCTCCCTTCACCCAGAATGCCTTTCACCCATACAGCTGCATGGTTTTCTGCTTTGTTCATTTAGTCCCTACCTAAATAGAAACTTAATAGAGAGGCTTTCCCTAACCATCTTGAATAAAACAGCACCCTACACTCCCTCTATGACTCTCTATCTCCTTATCCTGCCTTATTTTTCCGCATAGCACTTAGGATTGACATATTTTTATTAACTTATTAGTTTATCACCTGTCTTTCCTCATAGAACGTAAATTTCATGATAGTAGGGATAAAGATCCAGGTACTCATATATGAATTAAAAAGAATAAGTTGTATGTATATAGTAGGTGTTAAGTTATATGCAATAATATAATTGTTAGAATCTTTCCAAATCAGGGAAATGGAACTCAAAATCATCAAATACTAATTGTGATGACTAATTTTATATGTCAACTTGAATAAGCCATGATACTCAGGTCGCTCGTCAAGTATTATTCTAGATGTTTCTGGGAAGGTGTTTTTTAGAAGAGACTAATATTTAAATTAGTAGACTGAGTATAGCAGATGACCCTCCACAATGGGAGTGGGCCCCATCAAATCAGGTGAATGAAGGCCTTAACAGAAAAAGACAGAGGTGCCCTCCTCTCCTCAACAAGGAAGAAAGAATTCTGCCTCTAGACTGCCTTTGGCCTTGAATTTCAACTGCTTCCTGGGATCTCCACTCTGCCACCCTACCCTATAGATCATGGACTTACCAAGCTTCCACAACTGTAAGAGCCAATTCCTTAAAATAAATCTCAACCTCTTTCTATATATATACATCCTACTGGTTCTCCTTCTCTAGCGAACCCTAACTAATATGCCAATACAATATAGAACTCCCTAACCCAAGAATAAAGAATAAATATGGATGGGTGCACATATGTCTGCATGTGACCAAATGATTCAAAAGAAATGGACCAACATTAAAATAGTGTTCACTTATGGGCAGTGGGATTATAGCAAGTTTTGTGCACACTTCTATGTTTCCAAATTTTCCCTAATTAACATATATTGCTTCCATTAAAAAGTTATAACCAACAATAAAATATGAAGATAGAATATATGTAAAGTTAGATTTAAATGCACTAATTTAAATAGACATGCCAGCTAGATTGAGAACTTAAATTATAAAACAGTCTCACTGGGCTGAAAAACCCAGTTTAAGGTTAGTATGGTAGTAACTAAACACCTTTTAATTAACAGATACTTTTCCAAACTGGAGATATTTTGTTAGCCTATTTTTAAAAATGATCTTTTTTTAACCAGCTCAATAAAATTATCTGTATTATACTGTTAAAAAAATATTTAAAAGCTTCAGGATCAGTCTGTTTTTTCTCCTTGGCAAAGTCTAGCTTTAAAGGTAAATATCATTTGCATTTAAAATACATATGCGACTACATCATGTAATGGTGAGCACTCTGGACTCCAAAATTATGTCACTATATGTAGAGTTCATCACCTATAAAAAGAAACCTGAGAACAAATATAGAATGAAAAAAGTTTTACATATACATTTTATGACTCTGAAGGTCTAATGTATGAACATATTAACATTAATGTAGCAGTAACATATGACCTTTCTTTCATTAGTTTTTGTTTACCAAATAACTTTCAAAGTTGGCATTCTTTGGTGTACATTTTTGCATTCACAAATATAAATCCATCATTTCAGTAAATGGCTTTCTATACTCAAATAAAGCTGGTATTTCAATATCGAAATTTAGGTATTATACATTCTAAATATTATAAAATTTAAATATGGCCGCCTATCCCTTATAATTTCCTAATGATAATTTAGTTCTGGAAATCAACTTACAACTTACAAGAATATATTTTCAAGCTTCAACAAGCAGCCATTATTATCCTCAGTATTATCCTCTGTGATACAACCACTTTTAGAATCGCAACTATAAAAATTCAAATATATACTACACAGTTGGCATATGTTTTAGAGATCTGACTAGTATATAAAAAGTGTCACCGTTCATTTAGCTCAGTTCCATCTGCAATAGATGTGTCAAAGATCTCTTAATTGCTACCTCCAGTAAATCCTAAAATACCTTAATTTCCCTTAACAATCTATTACGGCTCAGTCACCTATTCACTTGCTTAAATATGTATGTAATGTCTATTTTTCATCTTGAACTCTCTTTTGTAATGAGTTCCATAAATTATTATGTCCACAGTGTGAACAGTACATTCATTTACCTGTTCTCCTCTCTTAAATTCTAAGGATTGCCCTTCTTAGTCTATTACCAAAAATTTGGAAGTTCAGTTCATGTTCTACCTCTCCATACTACTTGAGATTTTCGACTTCAGTTCTCTCCTGCTTCAGCCTGTCTTCCCTTATACAGCAGAGCTGTAAGATCCACTGAATCCTTCTCAAATTCTGCTGTATTTTTTCTGAAGTTATCAGGACTATTAAAAGTAAATTTTGGTCTTTTGAGTCCAAAGATTCTACAGAAGTACTTTCTGTCTAAGCTATGCCCCCACCGCCACTCCTCCCAGTATCAACCAGAGCAGTTCTGCTTTTATCTGTCTTATCATCTAACATCCTTAATAGAAGGCTTCATCTGCAAAAATAATCCATGGTTTAAAAAGTGTGAAAACTATTGATTTAGTAAGGATGACAGACTGTTGAGTATTTTGTTTATAGTTTTTGTAAGACTTTCTTGAAATCCATTGGCAATTCCTAGCCTATACGGTTTAAAATCTGGTAGCCAGGTGTGGTGGTAGTATCTGGTGTAGGCCCAAATACTATAGGCTTGAGCCCAGGAGTTCAAGGCTGCAGTGAACCATGATCATGCCACTGCACTCCAGCCCAGGTGACAGGCTCAAAGAAGAAGAAGAAAAAAAAGAAGTTTAATATTTAGGAAGGCAGAAAAGTTATAAACATGTCTTCCTGTGTCCTCGCTACAACTCAATGATGGCTGAGTTTTCTTGAAGAAGGGCAAAGCTATTCCTGCTTGTAGCAAGGATAGGGCTTAAATATCAGGAGACGGGTAACCTGTTAATGTAAATCAACAATAACTGAAATTAGTTACTATCAGATCTTTTTCTTATGAGGAAGAAGCTGAGGAGTAGGAAGGGTTTAATGGATAAATACCTTAGAAGAGGATAAAAGAATATAAACAACAGGTAGGGGGAAAAAAAAAACCCAGGTAGAGGAGGATAAACATTATCTAAAACATGATTTTAAAACTATGCTTACATAAGGATAAAAGCCTGATATTTTAAAATATATTCTGAGGCTTAAAATATAAAGTTCAAAGATGGCAAGTATGAATAATATGACCTCTTGGAGTTGCCTACTATAAATTAAATGGGCTAGAAACCAAGAGTTCTGAGTCCTAACATGCTATTGATTAACCGAGTGACCTTAGGGATGAGCCATTAATTTTTTTGTTTTGATTTGTTTTGTTTTGAGATGAAGTCTCGCTATGTAGCTCAGGCTGGGCTCAAACTCCTGGACTCAATCCATCTTCCAGTCTCAGCCTCCTGAGTAGCTAGGGTTCCAGGCATGGACCACCACACCTGGAAGAGCCCTTATTCTTATTGGTGTTCAGTTACTTCTTCTGAGAAATGAGAAGTTTAGACTACATGATTTCTAACTGTGCCAAACCCAGGCTACCTTACCTGTGAGATCAGTCCCTTCTGGGAATATGAGGAGTTGAAGTGGTTCGTGAATATCACAAAAGTAATCAATCATGTCTTCAAAATGGCTCTTGTCATCCTTCCATTTCCTATGAATGAAGATATAGGCAGCAGCCTGCATGGCCCAACCTAGAATCAATTTAACAAGTATTTACCTATAATTTTATTGCCAATATCCACATATTATTGACTACAATATTTCAGTTTTCTGGTTTTACTATAAATTATTATCATAAATGCTTCATGATATACCATAAATTCAGCACTGATCTTGGCTTAAATAACTAACATACATATATATGAGAAGATCCTAAAAGAGATTTGGTAATCATGAGGTTTGCAAAATTCTCAAAATTATCTTTTCAAGCGAAAACTAGCTATTAAAATATTAAGGAAAGAATTTTTCCTTAGTATTTATCACTAACTTATCCAAAATTTTAACAATCCTAGCTAAACAGATATTTTAACCAAGATACCTACAGGAGATAAAAGAATATGTGTTGACAGCTTACAGAGCAATAAGCAAAAGACTATTGTCAAGTGTATAAGCATTCTCTTTCCCTTCTGATACTACTCAAGTCTCTAAATCCAACTGCTATTTTCAATGTTAGCCACTTTCTATTGCATTGAAAAGGGAAATTGTGTAATGGTACTAAACACACTAATCAGAGTGTACACTGTGACTACATTCCTTTTCTCTAGGGCAAATCACCCTTGCTCTTTGAAGAGGGAGTCCTAGATGTGCCATGTTTAGATGACCAGCCATCTCCCCCTGGCCACAATGACCAGAATTACTACGGTAGATACCTAACTGAGGCAGCCAATCCAATAGTCTGTCCAATAGCCCACAAAGCATGAAGAGCTTGGGCAAACACAGTAAATACCTAGGCCAACCAAATGTTCCCCCTCAGAAATTTCACCTAGGACCACAGAGAAACCAGACAAGTTGGTAGCACACAGTCAAATGGACAGACCAAAGAGCAGAGGGGCTGAGGCAGGATAAAAATAGCATACAAGAGGCCACGTGCAGTGGCTCATGCCTGTAATCCCAGCACTTTGGGAGGCCGAGGCAGGCGGATCACCTAAGGTCAGGAGTTCAAGACCAGCCTGGCCAACATGGTGAAACCCTATCTCTACTAAAAATACAAAAAATTAGCCAGGCGTGGTGGCAGGTGCCTGTAATCCCAGCTACTCAGGAGGCTGAGGCAGGAGAATCGCTTGAACCCGGGAGGCAGAGATTGCAGTGAGCTGAGATTGCACCATTGCACTCTAGCCTGGGCAACAAGAGCGAAACTCCATCTCAAAAAGAATAAATAAAAGCATGCAAGAGTGAAGGGCAAAAGCTCCAGATGAGCCAAGCCCCCTAAAGCTGACTATGATTCATAACAAAAGACAGTTTTAATCGCCACAAGTCCTGGCCAGTCTACAGATCCACCTCTTGGATATCCCTGAGAATCCACCTCTCTTCCTGCCATGCAGGAATAGAGGAATAATAAACTCTCATTATTTCAGCTGGTGGTTCCTTGCAAGCAAAGAATGCAACTAAGACAATAGCTATCATCATTTGGTAAATACAGCAGTACCCTGAGAATACATAAAAATAATGTATTTACCAGTGATTAAACACACACATAGCCGGGCATGGTGGCTCATGCCTGTAATCCCAGCACTTTGAGAGGCCGATGCGATGGATCACTTGAGGTCAGGAGTTCAAGACCAGCCTGGCCAACATGGTGAAACCCCATCTCTACAAAAATACAAAAATTAGCCAGGCATGATGGCGGCTGCCTGGAATCCCAGCTACTCGGGAGGCTGAGGGGGGAGAACTGCTTGAACCTGGGAGGCAGAGGATGCAGTGAGCTGAGATCGCACCATTGCACTCTAGCCACATAACAACGTAGTTGGGCAATGGAGCAAGACTCCACGTCAAAATAAAAAATACACATACATACACACACACACACACACACACACACCACACTTTATTTGGTTTGGGTAAGTCCAAACTAGAATACTGTATTTTACATATATAAATAAGCATGTATTAAAAAGTTCACTTCAGTGTATAGGTCTTGCTGATAAGCATTCAGTTACTAGTCACTACAATGTCAGTCTCATCCACCAATATTGGACGTGACCCCACACTGCCTGCTCCCACACATCTGTCCTTCATTGAAGACACTTAGGCCCACAGAGCAGTGTGTGTAAGCAGTACAGCTCTGCAGTTAAACCACCACAAGCCAGCTGTTCACCCTTCAGACCCAAATATAAAATGAGCACAATGCAACACTATTTACCTGAGGGGGATTGATGTGAGAAACAAGTAAGATTATTTAGCACAGAGTGTTCAACAGGTAGGCACTATTGTTATAATTAACAAGTTATAATAATACCAAGAATATAGCATCAAGGATTGTAAAATGTAAAAAACAGCAAAACCAAAATGTGCAGAAATAAACCTAATTACCTTGCAAGAGTCACATGAAAACAATTACTTAACTAGAAAGAGATGGAGAGATTACACAATGTTTTTGAACTCAACCAGTGATGCCAATGATCTCCAGTGAAAATTTCAATAGCATGAGGGTGTGTGAGAATTTGGCTATTTGACAAAGCCAAAAACTAAATAAAGTTACAGATTATCTATAATAATAAAAAGGTGAGAATATTCAAGATAACTTTGCAATAGAATAATAAGCAAGAAAGACATGAACCATTAAACAAGTGTATTATGAAGCAACAATGATTAAATCAAAAGTACACCTGCAAAAATAGGTGAATGGAAAAGAATGCAAGACTTAGATAAAAGTCCTTGAATATGTTAAGGATTTGGTACATAATAATGACAGAATTTCAGATGAGTGGGTAATGACTGAGTTGGTGTTTTTTAAACATTTTTATAGAGGTGTAACTCACAGTGAAGTGTGCAGACAGTAAGTATATATAGGTATAGAGCTTAATAAATTGTCACATATACATATATGCCTGGCTGTCACCCAATTAAGATACTGAACATTTCTAAAATCCTCAGATGCTCCCATGTGTCCCATTCCCAGTCAATACTTAACCTCCCAAAAGAAAACCACTACTCCAACTTCTAACACCATAAATCATATAAGTAGAATCACATAGTATATATTCTTATGTATTTTGCTTCTTATGCTCAATAATTTTGTCTGTGAGATTCATCTATGTTGTTGTGTGGCAGTATATTCTTCTTTGCAATGCCAGTATTGATATAATTGCTGGTGTCAATTATATAAATATACCACTGTAGACCAATATACAGTTTATACTTTTTATGAAGATTCCTTGTCTATTAGGAATAAAGCTAATACAGATAATCTTGTACCTGTCTTTTGTTGAACATGAGCACCCAACTATGTTGAGTAGATAACCAGCAGTGAAACTGCTGCCTCATAGGGTTTATGTCTGTTCAGCTTCAGTAGATAGCACCAGTTCTTCAAAGTGATTATACCAGTTGGCACTCCCACCGGAAATGTATGATCGTTCCAACTGCTCTATCTATATTTTCCCCAACACTTAATCTTAGGAGTTCTTCTCATTTTAGCCATTAGAATTCACGTGTAGTAGTTCTGATTCGCATTTCCTGTATAATAATGCTGAACACCCTTTTTTATTTATTTTATTTTCGAGATGAAGTCTCGCTCTGTCACCCAAGCTGGAGTGCAGTGGTGTGATCTCGGCTAACTGCAACCTCCATCTCCTGGGTTCAAGCAATTCTCCTGCCTCAGCCTCCCAAGTAGCTGGGACTACAGGCACCCGCCACCATGCCCGGCTAATTTTTTTATTTTTAGTAGAGACAGGGTTTCGCCATGTTGGCCAGGCTGGTCTCAAACTCCTGACCTCAGGTGATCCAACTCCTGGCCTCAGGTGATCCAGCCACCTCGGCCTCCCTAAGTGCTGGGATTACAGGCGTGAGCCACCATGCCTGGCCAACAGAGCACCTTTTCATATTCAAATTAGTGATTCCGATTTCTTCATTGTAAAGTACCTCTTCCAAACCTTTTTTTTTTTAGTTGATTTGTCTGTCTTTTTCTTAGTTTTTGGAATATGAAGTCCATCAGCTATAAACACAGACACACACATATACATATACAGAATATAAACATATAATCTTCTCCATGTACTTGGTGTTTTCTGTGTCCTGCTTAAGGACTCTTTGCCTATCCCAAACTCATTCATGTGTTCTTCTATTAGCTTTACTGTTTTAACTTTCACTAGTTTATGCTTGATCCATTTCAAATGAATTTTTGTGGATTATGTGAAGCAGAGGTTAAAAATTCTCTGTTTTCTGAATGGACATTCAATTGACCAGTGGCAATTATTTAAAAGGCCAAGAGATTATTAATTTAAATAAAACATTTTAAAAGCATTATAAGAGAAATACATGTACTGTAAAAAAAAAAAAAGTCAAATAATACAAATGTAAGTAGACTAAAACATAAAAATACTCCTTTATCACTACTTCCCTCAATCGTGCTCTACCAGTCATAATCTCTTATTTGTAATCATGATTAAAAATTTGAAGTGGGCAGGGCACGGTGGCTCACGCCTGTAATCCCAGCACTTTGGGAGGCCAAGGCGGGTGGATCACCTGAGGTCAGGAGTTCGAGACCAGCCTGGCCAACATGGTAAAACTCTGTTTCTACTAAAAATATAAAAATTAACAAGACGTGATGGTGCACGCCTGTAATCCCAGTTTCTCGGGAGGCTGAGGCAGGAGAATTGCTTGAACCTGGGAGGCAGAGGTTACAGTGAGCCGAGATTGTGCCATGGCACTCCAGCCTGGGTGACAAAAGTGAAATTTCATCTCAAAAAAAAAATTGATGTGAATTTTTCCACTCCTTGAAAATTTGTTATATATATGATTGGTGCCTTTAAAAACATGTTAGTTACAGTTAAGACTGGTTGTAAACACACACACACACACACACACACACACACACACACACACACACACAGGATCATACCTTCTACACTGTCCTACAATGTGTTTATTTCATTGACCATGTCTATACATAGGGAACTACTTCATTTTATAAATAACTGCATTGTATTCTCTAGTAGCAATTCTCAAACCAGTTTTCTCTTTTTAATTTTCCAAACTTGAATGAACTGAGTTTTGTGAAATTCAGTGAGTTAGTACAAAAATAATCTCACACATGGATGTGGTAACAATGTCACATTATTATAAGAGATTCTAGGCCTAGCGCGGTGGCTCACGCCTGTAATCCCAGCACTTTGGGAGGCTGAGGCAGGCAGATCACGTGAGGTTGGGAGTTCGAGACCAGCCTGACCAACATGGAGAAACCTCGTCTCTACTAAAAATACAAAATTAGCCGGGCGTGGTAGGGCATGCCTGTAATCCCAGCTATTCAGGAGGCTGAGGCAGGAAATCGCTTGAACCCAGGAGGTGGAGGTTGCAGTGAGCCGAGATTGGGCCACTGTACTCCAGCCTGGCCAACAAGAGCAAAACTCTGTTTCAACAACAAAAAGAAAAGTTTCTAAATACTTACTCTAACTTACTCTGTTTCTGTTCTTATCTTATTGTGGAATTTAACAGTTTGCTGACTGGTATTGTTACACAAATCATACTTCAATAGCACTGCTCTATGGTAGACATACACCCTGATTGTCTAGTACCCTGTTATCATTCAGGCTACGTCCTGAGAATTTCTTCTCTTTATGATAAAAGTTTATGCTGTTCACATTTATTGGGATAACTTTTTTCTTTTCCTGATATCTCATTTTATGTTTCCTGTTTGTTATACTCCCTTGCAGTTTTTTGCTCCCCCTACCCTGGTCCATTTATCTCCCATTTTCTGTCTTAATTGAAATTAATTTCCTTTGTTCCCTCCCTTTGTTCTCTAACACGGAAAGGAGCAAGCTACAGCCCATGGACCAAATCTACTCTGCTGCCTGACTTTGTATATATGGCCCACAAGAAGAATGTTTTGTGATATGAAAAAATTACATGAAATTAAAATTTCAGTGTTTATTTATAAATAAGGTTTTATTGGCACTCAGCCATACCCATCTGTTTATGTATATTGCCTGTGGCTGCTTCATTGTTACAATGACAGAGGAAATAGGCACAACAGAGATAGTATGGACCACAACCTAAAATATTACCTAGTCCCTTACAAAATAGTTTTTTGACCCCTATTGTAGTGGTTTGGAAATTGTATACCCCGTTTTCTTCTTTTAGAACTCGCCCTTTAAATATTTTCACCCTTCCATTTTTGACAAATGTATTTAAACATCTAATTCTATCAACATTGGGTTAATAAATAATAACCCCCAAACAAAAAAGCATGCCCTCAATTCTATCACTAATTAGAGTTTAGTTAAAATTTAAATTTCTTAAAATAGTAATAATATTAAAAAGGATATGCTTTCTTCTTGCCTTTCTTATAAGATTTGTAGACATCACCCAACAGCTGCAAAAAATACTATTTTACTGCAACAGCAATTATATAATAATTACTGTAAGTATTATTATAACTAACACATTCCTTAAACTTGACAGAAACATTTATTATTATTTATATTTGACCATAAGTTTGCTGGCTTCTTTGCTCATCATTTCTTCTTGTTGCCTATGTCTTTCTCTTAGTTCTCCTCAAAATAATTTATTTTTAAAAATGTTTGAGTCTTTGCATTACTGAAATGTATTTGTTTTGTTCTCAAGTTTAGAGGCTAGTTTTGCTTAAAACTGAATTTTGCGGTTCCAAATCATTTTCTCCTCAGAATATCAAAGCAATTTTCTGTAGTGTTCTATCATTGAATATGGCTAGTAAGAAATCTAGCTATACAAATTTGTACAGATAACTAAGTTTTCCTAATTGGGTAATTTATTTATTTCTTCTGGAAGCTTTTATAATTTTCTCTTCACCCAGAGTTTTATAGAAATTCATTAGTGTTAGTCTAGGTATGGAACTTTTTTCATTAATTCTGCCCCACAGTTGGTAAACTCTTCCAATATTTGAGTCTTTCTTTAATATAGAAAACATTCCTTCCATTTAAGAAGATATATTTTTTTATCTTCATTCTCTCATATTTTCACCTGGAAATTCTGTTAGATGTTAAAACTTCTGGATCTCTCCTCTCATACTTTTCATTTCTTTGCCATTTGACAACTTTAAGGATAATCCCTTGGCTTGATCATCTAACTAATTTGTCAGCTAGCTATACCTGTTCTAATTTAGTTTATTTCAAAAATCATATTCTTAATCTTCAAGATTTGCAAGTGGTCTTTTCATAGCAGCTATTTTAGGAACAAATTGTGTAATTATAATAAAAAGGTTTACTGTGTGCTTACTACATGTCTAATATTGTTCCAAGCATTTTTCACTAATTCAATTAATTCTCAAGACAACCTTATAAGTAAAATTATTATCCCTATTTTATGAATGAGGAAACTGAGAGACACTGAGGGCTAAAGACATGGTAAGTGGTAAAACCAGATTTTAAACACAGGCAGTCTGACACCAAACTTGATGTTTTTAAATCACTGTACTAAACAGCCTCTCTGCATAGATACTTCAATCTTTCCACAGGTATTAATTACACATAGTTTAAATTGTCCTGAGAGAATTATTTATTCATCAGAGATTAGATTTTCCAGTTTTTAGTACTAGATACTGTTTAACATTTTCCTTGAATGTTTACTAATTCTGCAGAGTCTCATACTTGTAAAGGATGTTCTAGACTGAACAATACTGACAGGTCGAATGTATTTCAGCATTCCAAGTGAGAAAACCTCTTGCTCCCCATGTGGGATGGAAGTGGTGGCAATACCCATGAGGTTTTGCTATAAAACTTTTCTAATATTTTGTTCTATCTTCTAGAAACCCCAAGCCAATATTTCTAAATATTTTTTACTTCCTTTAGCTTAAATGTTTTTCTCTTTTTTTCCCTATAAAAAAAAATCATGGCCGGGCGCGGTGGCTCAAGCCTGTAATCCCAGCGCTTCTGGGAGCCGAGACGCGGGATCACGAGTCAGCAAATCCGAGACCATCCTGGCTAACATGGAACCCCGTCTCACTCAAAAAATACAAAAAACTAGCGGAGAGGAACAAAGCCGTAGTCCAGCTACTCGAGAAGTGAGGCAAGAGAGAATGAGCGTAAAACCCGGAGGAGGAAAAACCTTGCATTGAGCTGAGAATCCGAACCACAACACAAAACACAGACGAACACTGCAACAACAGCACATACCGTCCAATAAAAAAAAATAAAAAAAAAAATCACCAGGAATACCTGGCAAGGGTTTTGGGTTTTTTTCCATTTCATTGTCATCAGTGCAAATTTTATCCATGTTTAAAGTGTTACTCAGATTTTTCTTAATGTTGAGATCCTCAAAAATTACATTTTAATGACATTTATTTCATATTTCTATGAGCTCATGATAGTGCAACCTGTATCGTTAAAATTAGCATATATAATTTGTCTTCTTCATACTTTTTCACTGCGGGATATTCTGTCTTTAACCTGAATTTCTCAGACGAGGGCTGGGAGTCTGGCAGGTTTATAAAGATAGAATCTGTATATTCTGGCATAGCTCCACTACCGCTATCTTCTTTCTAAAACCTCATTTATGTTATCAGCATTGCCTTCTCAAAGCAGTTGTAAGTAATCCCTGGGCATACTCTATTGTCCAAACCTAGCTCATCATTTTAGAACCTAGTTTTGACTTACATTCCCTTTCACCAAGTTTTAGAGTTGCCTAGGGAGGGAAAAAAATAACTATACTTGAATGTGTATTTTGGCATTATGCATTCTTAATAAAAGTAAGGCTTTTCACAACTTTCTTTTCATTTCAGTGTAGATGAATATAATTTAGGGAGTAACGAAAACATCAGCACTACTCACCTAATGCTCTAATAACTGAATCTCAACAATAGGGTAAAATTTATCACTGTTGTACTCATAGTAACTCACTATGGCATCTACTATGGCACTATGAATATGACACCAGAAGCAAAAAGCAAGGCAGAAGAAAGATAGACAACTGCTCCTTCAACATTATTTTCAATCCTGAATAAAGGATGTGGACGCAACCAAGGAAATGCTACCCATAGTCCTCTATTAAATGAGAATGAACAACAGAACAGATGCAAATTTTATATAAACTTTTATCACAAAGATCATAAGAAAATACTGTATTTACTGAGTGTGGATCTGTCCATAATAATAGTAGTTATACAAATAAATCAGGGAATTAAGTAATAAGTAGTTATACTTTTCAGAATTTCAACTTTTATTAGGGTGCTAAATGCTGGATAGACAAAGTTAGGGAAGATCTATCTTTTCTGAACTCACATTACAAACTGGGTAATGCTCTCCACATCCCTCTTCTAAGATGATTAATTTCCACGAAGGCTTTTAAAAACTCTGATGAGAGGTAATTTTATGACCTTTCTGCAGCAATAATCCTGTTGTAGTATGCCTGTATCGTTAGGTTTCAAATGTGACTGTGCTGAAAATACAAGATAGAAATCAAAGTATAAAATACGAGCAAGTAATAATTACATAATATTCTAACAAACTTAATTCTAAATATAATTTCAAACTTGAAACACCAAAAGTGGAGAAAATGGAGAAACCACTTGTACTACAAATTTCACTAGACTCCACAAACATAATCATATATACACGCAGATAGTAAAAATTCTTGCTTGACACTGAGGCTTCTTGGTTGTGATTACAATTTTGGGGTTCATGTTAACATGAGAGAGACCAAACTAATCTTTCATATTATGAGATTGGAAATTTGACCAATTTTCTTAATGAGTTATTAACTGAGATATTTCTTCCTGTTGCAAAACTGATTCCTAAGTACACTGCTAGCTGTGCACACTAAGAGGACCTATAATCAAAGACATCCCAGTAGCGATTAACATATGGTAGGCAGAATAATCATCCCCCAAAAGATGTCCACATCTTAATTCCTGGAACTGTGAATGCACCACGTTATACAGCAAAGGAAAATTAAGAGTGCTAATCAGATGAATTTAACATAGTGAGATTAGCCTAGATTATTCTGGTGGGCCCAGTGTAATCATAAGTGTCATTAAAGGTGGGAGAGAAACCCCATAAATATATATATACCTACTATGTACCTATGAAAATTAAAAATAATTTTTTTTTAAGTGGAAGAGGGAGGCACAAGATGACTTAGTACTGATGTGAGAAGGACTCAACCAGCCAATGCTGGCTTTGAAGACGGAAGAAGGGGCCACAAGCCAAGGAATGTAGGCATCCATTAGAAGCTAGAAAAGGCTAGGAAACAGATCCCATACCAATCCTACAGAAAGAAACCAGTCCTGCCAATGCCTTGATTTCAGCTCAGCAGAACCCACATCAAAGCTCTAAAACTGTTATATAATAAATTTGTGTCCTTTAAACCACTCTATATTTGTAGTATAAGCAGCAATAGGAAACTAATAAAGAGCATAGTAAGTGCCTAGATTCTAGCTTCTCACATCATTCTTCAAAAAAAGGGATCTAGGGCTCCTTAGAGAAATGCTGAGTCTACGGATGGGGCAAGGAAGAATACAAGATGAACCTGGAGAATTTAAAGTGCCAAAAAATAAGTGGTTAAAAGAAAAAAGATGGTAGTATGTCAAAAGGACACAAGAGCCAACCTTCAGGAACTCCCAGGCTGGGCGCAGTGGCTCATGCCTATAATCTCAGCACTTTGGGAAGCCAAGGCAGGAAGATGGCTTGAGCCCAGGAGTTCAAGACCAACCTGGGCAACATAGCGAGACCCCCCACTTCTCTACAAAAAAAATAAAAAGTTGTTTTTTAAAATTTATTTTAAATTAGCCAGGCAAGGTGGCATGTACCTATAGTCTCAGCTATTAAGGAGGCTGAGGCAGAAGGATTGCTTGAGCCCAGGAGGTCAAGGATGCAGTGAGCTGTGAACGCACCACCGCACACCAGACTGGATGACAGAGCAAGACCTTGTCTCAAGAAAAGAAAACTCCCAATGGCCAAAGCTAGCCATTACTTTCAGTGGCAAAATAATGATAGTACCAGATTATAATCTAAAAAATAAAATAAATATCAATGAGTCCATATTGATATAATTAAATTACTAATTAAATAAATGGGGAGTAGGGGCAAATTTTTTTCACAGAGGTATGAATAATATATATAAATACTCTATGCTCCAGGAGGTGGAGCTTCATTCCTTTCCCCCAACAGCCAGCCTTTGAGTGTGGGCTGTGCTTAGTGGATAGAGTATGTAAATGTAAAGGGGAAAACAGCATCTTCGCAGTAGAGAAACCTGACAGATACCACCTAACTAAGTGATTAAGATTAACATCACCAGGGATAAGTCAGGCTGACATCATGAATCTCTCTGATATGAGAAGGGTACTTCACCTCTGCAGTATTCTACCCCCAAGCCTACAGCTCTAGTCTAATCATGAGAAAACATCAGAAAAACCCAAACTGAGGAACATTCTACAAAATGTCCAACCAGTACTTTTCAAAGGCACCATGAAAAGCAAGAAAATACTATCACAAAATGAAGGAAGACTACGGAGATACAATGACTAGAAGCAAGATGGTATGCTCAATTGGATCCTAGAACCACAAAAGGACATTAGTGGAAAAATTGGTGAAGTCCGAATAAAGTCCATTGTTAATAGTATTGTATCAAAATTAACCTCTCGTTTTGACAGATATACTATATGTTAACATCAGAGAAGCTGGGTGAAAAAGATAGGAAAATTCTCTGTACTGTTCTTACAAATTTTCAATAAATCTAAAATGATTCCATATAAAAAGTTTACTTTAGAACATCTATTTGTTGATGCAAACTTCTGTTTGACTAAAAAAATACACAATTAATGGCCATTTTCCATTCAAAATCAAGACCTAAATAATCTTATTTGGAGTTTGCTTACTATACCATATTACTTGGTTGTAATAACTGAAGATTATCAGTAACAGCATTTCTAAAGATACAGTTTTGACATTATTTTCATTGTGGAAGAACATTTTCAATTCTTGGCTACATAATATGTCCCTGCCTGGTATTCATTACACAACAGTGTAACACTCAGAAACATCTGACTTCAAGCATAAGGAAAATATTTTCTGTAAGATTTGTTATAAGAAATAAATGGGGAAAAGCCATATATTTTTAATGACATATAAAATAAATACAACAGCGAATTCATTTTTCCCCCAAGTCTTACAATGTTGCCTTTCTCTTTTAAAATAGCTGCACAATTTACAGATACTTAGCCACAAGACAAAGAACAACAAAGGAGGCACGGGAGTCAAATTATCTATTAAAGTTACCAACTCTGAGATACAGCTGGGTTCATCTTGCATATCTTTTCTATTATTATTGCAAAGTGCCATTTCAAAGTTGGTTCAAAACTGATTATTATATGATTTATTTCATTTGTGTTTTTCCATCAAATACAAAGCAGATTCAAAACCCTAAATCTCTCTCCAAATTCTGTATTTCTTTCTACTGAAGTTACTGTTATAAAAGCACATCTTTCAGATAATTTTAGAATGTAATTATTAATTTAAGCAAAGGAATTCCTCAATTTTCAGCAGACCTGAGGGTACTAAAAGTAGCAGAGGTGAAATTCGCTTCCTAGCTCACATCTGGGATATCTAGCAGCCTAACGCAATGTAAATCTGCTGAGGTATTAGAAATAGTACACATCAACAGGATATCCAATTTAGGTAACCAATTGCATTAATGTCAGTAAGTGATTGATTAGATAACCTTAAAGCTCCGAGCCATTTCTCCTGGCCAAAGAAACTGTCAACTTCACACAGCTCAGGGCTTGAGCTCTATTCAGAAGTCAGCTAACACATTCAAAACAAAAGCTTCATTTAAGTTACTTAGATTTCAGTGCCATCCTAAAAAATTACTTAGTTCTCAATGTCATTCTAGAAAAAAGGGTAATCCTGGTAAACTGCCTGGAAGGTGATTTAAATGAATTGAACCTTTCTTTTCTTCCCAATGGAAGAAAGTGAGGACTAAGCTCTAATTTTTTATCTTGCTCAAATTCCTTTCTAAGGGATCTAGAGAATCACGCCCTACAAACCATAAATTCTCATCACATGAGCTTTGTTTAACCCTGTATATTGTGACTTACTTTCCAGTCTTACTCAGGCATAACAAGGGAAAAAAATCAAAATATTTTACCCCAAAATATATTACCTTGCCATACCTTGAAATTGCCTTGAAAAGTCTTTTGTGGGAAAAATCCACATTCTATAGAGAATCCCCATCACCCTTTGTTTTCCTTCCTTTCTTTCCAGATCTAGGAGATAATCAACTAAGAGCCAGGCACTCTTTTGAATCTGATAAGAAACATTTTACAACCTGCTCTCTCTCTCTCTCTGAAGTTTGCTATCTGAGAGATTCCTCTGCACAAAAAAAACTTGGTCCCAGCAATCCTTTACCTTAACCTAAACAATCCTTTCCATTTATCTCAGGTCTTCACATAAACTCGGCCAATTGTAAACCAGTAAATGTTTACATTTACCTAGAGCCTGAAAGCCCCTGCTTTAAGTTGTCTTGCCTTTCTGAACCAAACCAATGTATTTCTTAAATGTATTTGATTGACGTCCCATGGCTCCCTAAAATATATAAACCCAAGCTGTACCCTGACCACTTTGGGCACATGTTCTCAGGACCTCTTGAGGACTGTGTTATGGGCCATAGTCAGTCACATTTGGCTCAGAATAAATCTCTTCAAATATTTTACAGTTTGACTCTTTTTGTCAACAAAAGTGTATCTCCACTACTTACCAGGCCATGCATGAAAACTCATCTCAGCCAAGCAACGCTGGCAACCAAAACTACAAAATCAATAATTACCAAAACTTATGTTTCGAATGCCAGTAGAATTGCTAAAATGAAATAATTTGTTATATATCTAAAAATAAGCAGAGATGTATGTGTGTCTTCCAGGCAACAGAACTAAAATATGTTTAATATATTCTACTTTATTTGATGGTTTTCATAAAAATTTTCATTCATGACTAGCATTAATAAAATTTACTGAATGAGTAAATCAAACAATGGATACATTTCTTATGGCTTGGTGAAATAGGGGAAAGCAAGTTACATCAGGATGCTTTTGGCTATAAATAACAGAATACTAATCTAAAAGTCATATAAACAATTTGGGTTTATGCTTCTTACATAAAATAAAGTCTGGCCCCAACGCTAGTTCAGGAGCCAGGATCTCCCATTCTACTATGCCATCCTCGTGATGTCTGAGGACCTCCCCCTCTTTGAGGGAATGTTCGCAAAAGCTGCAAGCCTCAGGTGCTAACACAATACTGACCACAAGCCGAAAAGGAGTGGCACTGGCCCTTCACTGACTTCTTTCATCTTATTAAGGAGGAATATCTTTTGCAGAGACTCCAACACTCTCCCATAAGACCCTTTGGTTAGACTGGCTCAAACAACCATCCCTGCTGACAGGAGGCTGAGAAAGCCAGTATCAAGTATATTCATTCTCTGCCATAGGATGTGTGCATCACAGTGGTTCACTGTTAAGATTAGTAAAATCCTACTTCTGGCCTTTAGTTGTTAATATGTGGAATAATACAGGAGAAGAAGGCTGTTGTGAAGCTCTATATGATCAGTTAATAGGATATCATAATCTAATCAATGCAATAAAGAAGGCCAGGACATCAGAAATTTTGCTGTGACAGTAATAGCTATAGCACAGTTAATAAGTAGCCAGGAATCCTTGACTAGAAGCCCTCTTTGAAGAAAGAGTCACAGGTGGAGCTTCAAACACACTAGCTGCAGAAATTCATTCCAGGAAGGCTCGAGCTGTTGTTACTTTTGGGTAATAAGGCACCTTTACCTAGTGTAGGTAGAAAAACTGATGCCTATGATTGCACTAAAGGAACTGGCAGGAGTGGAGTGTTACTGAGTCCCATGGGGCGTCTTCCACCATTTGGGAAGGGACAACTAGCACGTACGTTTCCTGGCACAAAATCACCAATAAGATGAATCTATTCATCTTAACAGATTCATCAATAAGATGAATCCATTCATCTTATTCTTCTTGTTATGAGCAGGAAAGTGGCATGAAATCGTGTTGAATTTAAAAAAGAACCCACCAAACTGGACAGAGTTGAAAATATTCATGACTTTGTTCTAATTTTAGTGAATGTCTGTTTTAAGTAGGAGGAAGTTGGTAAGAAAGGGGGAGTTTTCTTTCTCACAGGAGGTAAAGTTAGGCATTATAAATTTTAAATATGTCAAATAGACATCTATTCTTTGTGGTTAACATGTGATAGTAAATAAAATTAAGGTGACTTCAATAAATTTAGTAATTCTTAAAACTGTGTTGGCAATGGCACATTTATTTACACAAATTTATAGTAATGTTTATAAATACACCAATAAACTACAGATCAAACCAGAAATCTGACCACATGAGTCTTTCCAATTCCCATATCACTGTATTGAACCACTTTCATGTTAACAGCAGCATGCATTACAATCATGTTCCTATAGTGTACTAAAAAGGTAAACAACACATTGTAACTGAGTTGTTTTATTCACGATCTTTAAAAGAAAATTCATATGTAAAATACCAACAGCATGTAAAATAAAATTCTAATCATTTCATCAGATTTGACTAAAAAAATTATTTAATATTTTGGCAGTTTATATTCTGGCAGGCTGAACTTCTGAACAGCTTCCTAACCAGTTTCCATTATCCTGTGAAAGCAAACCACTACAGGAACTTCTGCATATCCAGTAACAGTCTTCGTATGTCTTGAAGAACTGAGAATGGATGAAAGCATTCATCAGAGGCCACGCTGTTCCTGCTGGCTTCTCTCTGATCTCACTCTGAATAATCCAGATATGTTACAATGTGTGACTTTCCTAGTTTTCACCACCACACTACATTGCAGAATGTAATGCTTTAGAATTCCAGAATTACATAACAATTTAATATGAAATCATGAGGTCATATCAGGAAAATTTCTGGCTTAATCCATGACTTGGCCAGGTTTTAAATCACTATCTCTTTAATATTACTCTCCTTTTCATGCTTTCTAAAAGGCTCAAACTCTTTTCTCACTCTAGAGTGATTAATGATCCAGAGAAACCAAGAAGCCATGAGTTGGGTACGTACAATTGGCACATGCACTTCCTGGCACAAAATCACTAGGCAAATGGACTTTTTATGACAGTTTTAAGTTTAATATTTCATTTCACTAGTTATTAAGTGGTCATAAAATTGGCTAAAAGTAAAAATCTACATATGCAGTACCATCAGAGAGATGGTAGAGAGTTGAACTCTACGAAACATTTTTTCTTAAAATCCATTCTGTATATCTTAATAAATTCTAAACAGTTTAGTTAATTTAACAAACTCTTTATAACTTGACCTAAAACTAAATACCCACAATGATTTATTTCCTACCCTGTTACATAGGTCTGTTGCTTTTATACTTTAAGAAAAGAACTTTCTATTCTAAACTCTCATCCATTTCCCAATCTGGCATTACAGATACAGTGTTTTCCTTTAGTCATTTGCACAAGAATTAAATAGACCAGATCATTATATTCTAAACATCTGGTAAGCAAACATTTATTTGAAAAAAAAAAAAACGTGAACAGCAATCTTAAATACACTCCCTAAAATTACACCAAATTGTCAACAAGTTAAAACCGGTATAGTCTCAAACAGTATATAGTTGACCACTACAATGCATCCATTCTTTTCCCTATCATCTCCTCCTACAAACTCCAACTTTAATTCCCTTTTTAACTCTCATTGGCAAACATGCTGTTTTGTTTGCTGCTTACACTTACGCCTTGCTTAAATTACTCTGTATTTGTTTGCTTTCGAGGTTCTAAAATCTTTTTTTCTCCAATCCAAAATCTGTTCCCATTAGTAGCTTGCATTCTCATGAAATCCTATCAAGCTTACAAATAGTTAAGAGCCTACAATGGGTAAGATGCTCTATAAATAGCTTATAACTCAGGAAGGAAAAGAAAATAAACAAATGGAAAAGTTAAGAATGAAATACTTAAACAGGGGCTCAAGATGAATTTTCCTCTTGTCTTGCAGAAGGACAGGTTTGGAATGATAAAAATGACTATACCAGTACAGAGTAGGAGAAATAAACACTCAGTGTTCAAGGAAAGAGATTATGGACCATAAGTTTAATATGAATTTCTGTAAGGTAAGGGGTAGGAGGGTATATCCACCTTCATAAACCAATATCCAAAGTGGGCCTCAGGATAAACAAGAGAATAATCCCTTAGGCACAGGACATACATCAGGTATTCAAAGCTGATAGAAGTAACACACAGAGGGGAAGTTGAGAAGACTCTAGCCCTACTGGGTATTTAAAGGCGGGACTGAAGGAAGGAAAGGATAATCCAAAGGACCAAGCTATCAGGAGCTCAGCGGTAACCTGGAAGCTACTAACAGCATAATTGGCAACAGAACATTTTCATATTTTGAGAAAAACTAGGATTTGGTAACTAATTGAAGAAAGAATGAGTCAGGAATGATTCCTGTATTGCACAGAGATAAACTAAGTAATCTCTAAATTTTATGTCAAGTCTAAAATCCTATGCTTCAGGAATCTTTTTCTTAACAGTTAAAAAGGAAAAAAGTCCTTAAGCAGTTTCCACTTTCTAGCATGATGGAGTTAAGACCCTATCGGTCAAATCGTCTCTGTAGAAAACAATGACAAAATTTGGACATAAGATAAAGGTAATCATCAGAAGGTACTAGAGAGGGAGCAGAATCAGACAGACTGGTGGGAGCTCATGTTCACTTGCAAGAAGGAAGATGGAAAGCTCTAAGAGTATGTTCCCTTCTCCAAAGCTTTCAGCCTCGGGCTAAAGGCAGTCCACAGAAAAATATGTGGATACAACACACAACTACAGCAGTGCTGAAAGAAAATGTATGGTCCTGAACACCTGTGTTAAAAAAGGAACATGGTATCAGATCAATGGCTTAAGCTTCAATATTAAGAAACTAAAAAACTTTTTAAAAAGCAAATTAAGCCCAGAGAACATAAAAGTTAGGAAATAATAAAGATAAGAATAGAAATCAGTAAAACTAAAAACAGATTGATGAGGGGAGGGGAAGAAATCAATGAAACCAAAAGCTGATTATTTTAGGGGAGAAGGACAAATCAAAAAAACTGACAAAACTCCAGCTAGATTGAACAAGAAAAGTGAGAAATAAAGGAAGGGATTAACTACAGACTCTTTAAGCATTAAAAAATTAACAAAATATTATTAACAACTTGATGCCTTAGTTTGACACTTCAGTTTGACAACTTAGATAACACAATTTCTTGAAAAGAAAAATTACAAGAAATAGAAGTAAAGAATTCTATAACAACTCAAAAAATTGAGTTTGTAATTAAAAAGACACCCACTAAAGAAAATTCCATGCTTAGATGGCTTCACTGGTGAATTCCTTTAATCATTTAAAGAGGAAATAACATCAGTCCTATACAAACTCTTAACAGAAAACATGCAAGGAGAGAACACTGACCATCTGATTTTATGAGGTCACAAACAGATACGTATCTCACAAGAAAAAAGAACAAAATCCCTAATGAACACAGATATAAGAACCCTTTAAAGCTATTAGCATATTGAATCCAACAACATATAAAAAAGTTAAGTGGAGATAATCCTAGAAATGTAAGGTTAGTTTACCATCAGAGATTAACCAATGCAATTTAACATATTAATAGAACAAGGGAGAAAACTCATCTTATCATTTTAATAGGTACAGAAAAAGCATTAAAACCAAATTCAACACCATTTTATGATAAAAGTCACAGCAAATCAGGAATAGAAGGGAACTCCTCAACCTAATTAAGAGCATCTGTGAAAAATCTACAGTTAGCATTATACTCTACAGTGAAAGGCTCAAGGCTTTCTACCTAAGATCAGGAACATGGCAAGGATGTCTGCTCTCAACACTTCTACTTAACATTTTACTAAAAGAATAGCCACTGCAGTAAGGCAAAAAAACCCAAAAAGTATAAAAGTTGAATATTAAAATTAAAATAATATTTACATACAAGCAATGTGATTATGAATATAGAAACCCTAAGGAACCCACAAAGCAGGCAGAATAGTTGAATTTAGAAAAGTTGCAAGATACAAAACTCAACTGCATTTCTATAAACTGGCAGCAAACAACTGGAAAGTAAAAATTTAAAACAACTCCAAAATAGCATGAATCAAAACTATGCAGAAACAAATCAAATGCAAGTTGTGAAAGACCTTTATATGAAAAACTACAAGTACTGCAAAGGGAAATTAGATTGAATTAAATCACAATAAAAATCTTGAGGATTTTTTGAAGAAATTACCAAGCTTATTTTAAAATTTTAATGGAGAGGAAAAATACTCAAATAGTTGAAAAAAACTTTAAAATAACTGTTGATTTCAATTCTTGCTATAAAATTACAGTATCATGACAGTGTGATATTGATGAAATAACACTTACCGGACAACTAATTTTCAAAAAAGGTGTTAAGTTAGTTCAGTGGATAGTGGGCAGACTTTTCAATAAAAGCTGCTGGAAAACTGGAAAGCTGTATAGAAAAAAAATAAACCTTGACCCTGACTCACAATAAAAATTGAATCAAAATGGGTCATACACAAAGTTAAGAAGTAAGACCATTAAACTTCTTGGGAGAAGAAAATATTTGTGACACAAGGTTAGACAAAGAAAGAACAATAAGAAGAAATGGATTAAAAAGACCTCATGAAGATGAGGTGTGCTCTTTGAAAGACAGGTTTAAAAAAAGTAAAAAGGCAAACCATAGTCTGGGGTAAAAAATTGCAAAAATCATATCTATAAAGAACCTATATCCAGAATTTTCGAAGAACTCTTATAGAGCAATAAAGAAGAAACAACCCATAAAGGAGAAAAGATATGACTAGAAATATCACAAAACATGCTGTATGAATGGCCAATGAGCACATGAGAAGAGGATCAAAATCCCTAGTCTTGAAAGAAATGAAAATTGAAACCACAGTAAGTTGCCACAACAAAGGCACAAAAATAGCTGAAGTCAGAAAGACTGATAATACCTAATGCTGACAAGGATATGGGACACCTGGAACTCTCTCTTACATTACTGGTAAAAATGTAAAAGGGGAAAAATTGTATGGAAGTAAGTTAGAAAGTTAAAGACACATTTACCATATTATCCAGGGGTTTGGGTGCAAAAGGGCACAAGGATACAACTAACTCATCTGTTGTGAGTCACATGACGATATGCAATTTAAAACTGGTTAATTTTATTGAATGTAAGTAATACATTAAAAGTAATAGAAAGGTATGGTAAATAAAACAGCATGGTACTTATGCATAATTAGATCAACAGAAGAGAACAGAAAGTCTGGAAATAGACCCTATAACAAATGGAAATTCAGAATAAAATAAAACCTGATAAAATGTGACATTTTCAAACTAATCAAGAAAAGATTACTTATTCAGAAAAGAGTACCGGGCTGAGTAGCTATTTGGGGCGATAAACAAGAAGTCCCTTTCCTCTAGATTTTTTTGTTTAATAACTTTTTTTTTTTTTTTTTTAAGAGACAGGGTCTTACTCTGCCACCCAGGCTGGAGTGCAGTGGTACAATCATAGCTCAACATAGCCTTAAACTCCTGGACTCAACTCCTCAGCCAACCAAAAAGCTGGAATTACCATGCCCAGCTCTCCTAGCTTAGACCAGAATAACCATGACAAGTGAAACCATAAAAGCATGATGGAAAAGCTAAGTTTGCTATAAAATCCAGATGACATAAAAGATTAATCAGTTTGCATAAAAACATTATTTCCACTAGAAAAAAAATAACTTAAACAAAGAAAAAGGACAAAAGACAGAGAAAATATTAGCAACTCACCCCAGACAAAATGTTAATATTTCTACTAAGAATTCGTATAACCCAAAAGGATAAAGACTAACATTCCAATAGAAAAATGTCCAGCCTCTGCCGGGCACGGTGCCGCATGTCTGCAGTCCTAGCTACTCGGGAGGCTGAGGCTGGAGGACTGCTTGAGTCCAGGAGTTCTGGGCTGTAGTGCGCTATCCCTATCAGGTGTCTGCACTAAGTTCGGCATCAATATGGTGACCTCCTAGGAGCCGGGGACCACGAGGTTGCCTAAGGAAGGGTGAACCCGCCCAGGTCGGAAACGGAGCAGGTAAAAACTCCCGTGCTGATCAGAAAAATGTCCAGCCTCATCACCTTTAAGAAAAATAAATATGGCCGGGTGTGGTGGCTCACGCCTATAACCCCAGCACTTTGGGAGGCTAAGGCGGGCGAACCACGAGGTGAGGAGTTCAAGAACAGCCTGGCCAACATGGTGAAATCCCGTCTCTACTTAAAATACAAAAATTAGCTGGGTGTGGTGACAGGTTCCTGTAATCCCAGCCACTTGGGGGGCTGAGGCAGGAGAATTGCTTGAACCCGGGAGGCGAGGTTGCAGTGAGCCGAGATTGCACCACTGCACTCTAGCCTGGGGGACAAGAGGCAGACTTCGTCTCAAAAAAATAAATAAATAAATAAATAAATAAATAAAT
>NW_016814242.1:303231-341205 GCF_001698545.2 Rhinopithecus bieti
ATAAATAAATAAATAAATAAATAAATAAAAATAGAAAGGAAAAGACAGAAAAATAAATATAAACCTACACTGAAATATCTTCTTTATTTAACTATAAGTTTGACAAAGACCCAGGTATTTCATAGCACCATGTTTTTGAGAGTGTAATGAAACAGCATACATATCATTGTTTAAAATATAAATTGATTTAATCCCTATGGATGGATATGGACAATATCTCTCATATTCTGATCCAGGTTTCAACTCTTGCTGATAAATTCAGTTTTATGTGAAATACTGCATAGACAAAGAAAATCACTGCAACATTATTAGTAAGTGCTGAAGATTGGAAAAAATTAAACAGTGGATGGGTTAAAAATATCATGTATCCTTAAATACTATGATATCATTTTAAAATAATGCAGCAACAGATACACTGACATGGAATAATTTCCAACATATATTGCTAAATACTTTTAAAATAATATGAAGAACAGTGTATGTATTTTGTTACACCCATTTCTATTTAACAAAATTAAGTGGAAGAAAACAATCTGCTTGTTCATGCATGCAATAGCTCTGAAAACAACTGCTAACCACTGTTTTGGGGAAACCGAATGACTACAGAGCCAGGATGAGACAAAAATTTATTTTCTGTATACAACTCTTTGTAGCTTTTGATTTTGTACAATGTACCTGTTAGTTATAATACATAAAAATTTAAGTAATTAAACATTTTATTTAAAATTAAATATTTTTATGCCTTGACTCTAGAACTAAATAGACCCGGTTTCATAATTTATTGCCACTCCATAGTATCTATGTGGAACAAGGCAAATTATTTAACATTCTTAAACTCCATTTTCTTTAAGAGGATTATGTTATGATATGCAGTTGTGACCTTTAAATAAGATAATGTACATAAAGTCCCTTACACAGTATTCTGCACACAGCACATAATAACAAATTAAGAGATTCTTTTACCTTTTCCTTCTCCTGAAATTATACCCAAATTGAATTACTCAAATTTTTTTTGACATCTAATTTAAGATAGAGCATGATTAAGAAATACAAACCATTTATCCAAGAGAAGATTTCTTAAAATGATTGGCGGTTTACTTTAGCATGATCCATACACAGTGATATAAGGTTTTTGTTTATATAGTTTTATAATACATGTTCTTAAATAAATTGAAAGTAGACCAGCCAAGCCTGTTAACACAGTATATATAACATTAAAAGAGAACATTTAGTGGTGTCTAGATCCTGACTAAACATGCTTGGCTCTAAAGTTTTATTTTTTAAAAAATTAGCCAGGCATCATTGTGCAAGCTTGTAGTAACAGTTTTAGCTACTCAGGAGGAAGGTGAGGTGGAAGGACCACTTGAGCCCAGAAGTTCAAGACTGTAGTAAGTTATGATCATGCTACTGTACTCTAGCATGTGTGAGAGTGAGACTCTTGTCAAAAAAAAAAAAAAAAAAAGGCCAGGCGTAGTGGCTCACACCTGTAATCCCAACACTTTGGGAGGCCAAGGCAGACAGATCACGACGTCAAGAGATCCTGGCCAAAAGGGTGAAACCCCATCTCTACTAAAAATACAAAAATTAGCTGGGCGTGGTGAAGCGCATCTGTAGTCCCAGCTACTCAGGATGCTGAGGCAGAAGAATCGCTTGAACCAGGTAGGTGGAGGTTTGAGTGAGCCAAGATCGCACCATTGCACTCCAGCCTGGGCGACAGAGCCAAACTCCATCTCAAAAAAAAAAAAAAGTTCGGGGGAGGTTGGTAGAATTCAGTAGTAAAGCCATCTGATCCTGAGCTTTACTTTGCTGGGAGATGTTTTTAATAATTGATTTAATCTCATTACTTGTTATTGGTCTGTTCGGGTTTTCTGTTTCCCTATTTCAATCTTGATAGTTTATATGTTCAAGAATTTATCAATTTCTGCTATGTTTTCCAATTGACTGGCATATAGTAACTCATAATATTCTCTAATGATCTTTTTTATTTCTGTGGGATCAGTTGTAATATCTCATATTACATTTCTAATTTTTTATTAAATTTCTAATTTTTTTAATTTTTTTATTTTTTTTTGAGATGGAGTCTGGCTCTGCCACCCACACTGCAGTGCAGTGGTGCAATCTCAGCTCACTGCAACCTCCACCTCCTGGGTTCAAGTGATCCTCCTACCTCAGCCTCCCAAGGAGCTGGGATTACAGGTGCCTGCCATAATGTGAAGGGGTGGCCTGCCCCTCCACACTTGTGGGTGTTTCTCGTTAGGTGGAAACGAAAGACTTGAGAAAAGGAATAAAACACAGAGACAAAGTGTAGAGAAAGAAAAGTGGGGCCCAGGGGACCGGCGCTCAGCTTACAGAGGACCCACGCCGGCACCGGCCTCTGAGTTCCCTTAGTATTTATTGAGAATTATCTTAGTCATTAAAAGGATAAGGGAGTGGCTGGACAATAGGATTATTGTAGGGAGGAAATCAGCAGTAAGACATATGAAAAAATCCTTGTAATATGAATAAGTTTAAAGGAAAATGCTGTGCCTTGAGATGTATATGCGACATCTCCATAAACCTTTTAGCAGTATTGCTCCAGCAAGTCCCACCTTATTCCTAAAGGCGGTTTCTCCTCACTCAGTAAACAAGGCACACAATGGGTATTACCCGGAGATGTTCCATTGCCCAGGGAGGGGCAGGAGACAAATGTTTTTCTCTTTCTTGAGATTAAAGAGAATGGTGATGACCTTTAACCATAAGCAGCCTTTAGGCACTTGTTTAACAAAGCACATTCTGCACCACCCAAAATCCTTTTAACCTTAAGTCACCACAGCACATGTCTCTTGCAAGGACAAGGTTGAAGGTAAGGTCACAGATTAACAGCATCTCAAATACAGAACTAAATGGAGTCTTTTATGTCTACTTCCTTCTATATAGACATGGTAACAAGCTGATCTCTCGTTCTTTTCCCCACAATAATGCCCGCCTAATTTTTGTATTTTAGTAGAGAGAGGGTTTCATCATGTTGGCCAGGCTGGTCTCCAACTCCTGACCTCAGGTCATCTACCCACCTTGGCCTCCCAAAGTACTAAACGCATGAGCTACTGCACCTGGCCTAATTTTTTTTTTTTTTTCATCTTCTCTCTTTGTTACTTAGTCTAATGGTTTATCAGTTTTATTTATCTTTCCAAAAAAATCAACATTCCGTTTCATTGCCCATTCGTATGTTTTAGTCTCTATTTTGCTTAGTTCTGCTCTAATCTTTCTTATATCTTTCCTTTCGCTAATTTTCAGTTTGGTTTGTTCTTGCCTTCCTAGTTCATAGAGGTGCATCAGGTGATTTATTTGAAATCTTTTTACTTTTTTGAATTAGGCATTTACTGCTATAAGCTGCACTCTTACTACTGCTTTTGTTGTATCCTATAGGTTTTGGTATGTTATGTTTCTATTTTCATTTGCTTCAAATTTTTTTTATTTCCTTCTTAATTTCTTCACTGACCCATTGGTCATTCAGAAGCACGTTTAATTTCCAAGTATTGGTACAGTTTCCAAATATCCTCTTGCTATTAATGTCTAACTTTATTTCATTGTGGTCTGACAGGATACTTAACATAATTTGGATCTTTTTAAATTTGCTGAGACTTGTTTTGTGGCCTAACACATGATCTGTCCTGGAGAATGTTTCATGAACTGATGAAAATAATGTACACTCTGTTGCTGTTAAATGAAATATTATTTAAATACCTGTTAGGTCCACTTGGTCTATAGTGTAGTTTAAATCCAGTATATGTCTTGGTTGATTTTCTGTCTGGATCATCTATCTGTTGCTGAGAGTGAGGTGTTGAAATCCCCAACTATTACTATATTGGGGTCTAAATATAGATATATTTGCTTTGTATATCTGGGAGCTCCAGTGTTTGGGGTGTGTGTGTGTGTGTGTGTGTGTGTGTGTGTGTGTGTATTGTTATATCCTCTTGCTGAATTGATCCCTTTATCACTATATATTAGTAATTGCCTTCTTTGTCGCTTTTTATGTTGTGGGTTTTTTTTCTTTTTTTAACTTGAAGTCTATTTCATCTGAAACTCTATACCTACTCCTGCTCATGTTTGGTTTCCATGTGCATAAAATTTCGTTCTCAATTCCTTCATTTTCAGTCTATGTGTATCTTTACAGGTGAAGTCAGTTTCTTGTAGGCAGCATATAGTTGGGTCCTGCTTTGTCTTTTTTTAAAAATTCATTCAGCCAGTCTACATTTTTTAATTGGGGAATTTAAATGCTTTACATTTAAGGTTATTAATAGGTGAAGACTTATCCCCACTACTTTTAAATTGATTTCCAGTTATTTTGTATATCCTTTGTACCTTTCTTCCTGTCTCATTGTTTATCTATGCAATTTGGTGATTTTTCTGTAGTGTTAATGTTTGAGTCCCTTCTCTTTTTCATCTACATATCTGTTCTATCAGTGTGTTTTATCTGCATGTTTTCATAATGCTTAGATATCATTTTTTTACTCCAGATGCAGAAGTAATTAATCATTTCTTTTACAGTCAGTCTAGTGATGATGAATTCCCTCATTTTCACTTGTCTGGGAAAGACTATTTCTCCTTTATTTCTAAAGAATAGCATTGCCAGTTATAGTATTCTTGGCTGGCAGTTTTTTCTTTCAGCACATTGAATATATCATCCCATTCTCTCCTGGTCTGTAAAGTTTCTGCTAAGAAATCTGCCATTAGTCTGATGGGGATTCCCTTTTATGTGATTTGACACCTTTCTCTAGCTGTTTATAGAATTCTCTCTTGACTTTTGAGAGTTCGACCATAAAGTGCCTTGGAGAAGCCCTTTTCAGGTTCAACCTATTTGAAGATCATTGAGCTTCCTGTATCTGGATGTCCATATCACTCCCAAGACTTGGAAAGTTTTCAGCTATTATTTCATTAAGTAGGTTTCAATGCCTTTTTTCACCTCTTCTTCTCCAACTCCCATAATGCAAAAATTGATCACTTAATGGTGTTCCACATGTTCTGTACGCTTTCTTCATTCTTTATTTTGATCTGACTGGGTTACTTGAAAACACATGTTTTCAGGTTCAGAAATTCTTTCTTCTTCTTCATCTAGTTTATTGTTGAAGCTCTTGATTTTATTTTTATTTCATTTACTGAATTTTTCAGTTTTGAGATTTCTGATTCTTTTTATGATATCTACCATTTTCCTGAATTTCTCATTCAGATCATGAATTGGTTCCTGATCGTGTTGAATCCTTTATCTGTGTTCTCTTGTATTTTGCTGAGTTTCCTTAAGATCTTTATTTTGAATTCCTTTTCAAGCATTTGATAGGTTTCCTTTACTTTGTGGTATATTAACTGGAGCATTTTTGTGTTCCTTGGAAGGTATCAAGTTTCCTTGCTTTTTCACATTTCCTGTGTCCTACACTGGTATCTGTGCACACAATAGAACAGCCACTTTTTCCAATTTTATGATATAGCTTGTATATGGAAAAACTTTTTCCTGTAGATATGTTGTATAGTCTCAGTTGGGCAGGGTGCTTTGACTTTGGTTCCGTGCAAGAACAGTAATATAGACTCCATAATGATTTCTTCAGCTTTCATCAACATCAGTGGTGTCTACTGAGTGCCTCACTGGCCTAGGCTGCAGCTGTTTGTGGATGCTGTGGTGTGGCTTTACTGGAAGCAAGAATGCTGGGAAGGCAAATGTTTTTTGACCCTGGGGGGTGAACACACGCATGCACACAATGCTCTACCACTAGAAGGGACAGAATTGCTGGCAAGCCCCAGGTGCATGCCATTCTACTCTTAATCTTCTTCTTCTCCCCACTCTTAGCACTCTTAAATTCGTAAAGATGGGAGGGCAGAAGGAAATGTTTTGGAATTTACTTCTCTTCATAAATCAATTGAAAGCTTATGGCATTATTTGTCTTCTCATACTAAAAGACATAGGTGATACATGGTTTTCTTTCCTCTCCTGCTTGATTTCATAAATTTTTTAAAATTAGGGAGAAGAAAATACACAGCTGCCATTGTCCTTCAAAACCTCTGTAAGAAGACTTTTAATTATGGATTCAATCTCTATTAGACACATAACTGTGGCTTTTTCATTTTCTGTTGATGTCAGATTTTGTCAGTTGCATTTCTGTATTTTTTAAATCTCATATACACTTTTAAAGTCATTGGCATAATGTTATTCTTAATATCCTGTTGGTATATCTCATGTAGAATCAATCTTGCTACTGGTAATATGTGCCTTCTCTTTTATTTATCAGTCCTCTTAGGGATGTGGCAGTTTTTAAATACTGAGATCTTTGACACATCTTCAATCTGTGGGGTCTATGCTCCGTCCTCTAGAATCTTTGAGGATAGTAACTGCTTCCACCAACATAACATACGGTAGGAGTGATGTTGTTTGAATTCTAAGGCTAGGTCATAAAATACCTTGTAGCTTCTTGCTGGTTCTCAAGTGAGACTATTCTCTAGGGAAAGCCAGCTGCCATGTAAGAAATCTGACTACCCTGAGATCACTATATGGAAAAGTGGCAAAGAGAAAGATAAAGCTATAAGTACAAAGGCAATTAAAACACAAACAGTTGACCAGGTGCGGTGGCTCACGCCTGTAATCCCAGCACTCTGGGAGGCTGAGGCGGGCAGATCACAAGGTCAGGAGATCAAGAGCATCCTGGTTAACACAGTGAAACCCCGTTTCTACTAAAAATACAAAAAAATTAGTCAGGCATCATCGTGGCGGGTACCTGTAGTCCCAGCTACTCAGGAGGCTGAGGCCGGAGAATGGCATGAACCTGGGAGGCGGAGCTTGCAGTGAACCGAGATAGCGCCACTGCACTCCAGACTGGGTGACAGAGAGAGACTCCATCTCAAACGAAAAAAAAAACAAAAAAAACAGTAAATCAACTACAAACACCTTACTAGTCTATACTGTGAGGGCCTGCCCTTTGCCCTCACAAATCATAAACCATGTCAGTACACTAATAGAGGCATGGTTTAAGAGGGTACATAATTTAAATAAGTAAGAAGTGTTACCTAGGTAAACCACAGAAGTATAAATGTAATTAATGAGGCTGTCAGGAGGATACAGTGGGTACTTCATATACCCATGGGAATAACTGATTTGAATATATTTATAATCTTTCCCCTCCCTTATTTCACATTAAGTAGCAAGCTGAGAAAGGAGGCCATTTATTTTTAACATGCAGTGCTGAAATATCCCTACTTCTCCAACACACAGTGAACATGCTGTATTCCTAGCCATTTAAAATAAACATTTCCAGGAACTTTAATATTATATTACACAAGCAAAATAAAAAGACTTTTAAAAAAATTTAAAGTTATAGATTGGGAAGTTCAGAAAGTACTAGCACCTAGTATAATGAATGCTTGGAACCTAGGTATTCAATTAATATTTACTACATGCATATCAATCAATTAGTCAATGTCAAGTAGTTTATCAGCACAGACCAGTTTCTGGCCGAAATCACAAGTACTACCTGCAATAAAAAGTTACTAAACTATTAATTCATATTCTTCAATGTGGTGGTCCTCAGATACTATATATCCATTTCCTTGAGAACAGTTTATTTTCTCTTTCAGCGTAAGATTTTTTAAAAAGAGATTAAAATGAAGTTATCTGCCATAACAGATCCACTAAAGACAAAAGAACCTGAGATTGTTTCTAGCCCAATGAGGAAAAAAATGGAATTGCTTTAATGCTTACGTCAGTTTTACAGCAAAATGAATAAGCCACTTAAAATAATGTATGAATAACCTACCAAATCCAGGAACACTTTTGAGACTGGCTTTGAGGCAAATTTTCTCCAATCTGAGGTAGCTATATCTCATCAGACAATTCCACAGGAACATCCAGTCCATTCTTGTCCGATGGTTCATTATAATGACACTTCTTTCTCCAGGAACAAATGCATCGCCAGTTATAATCACTTTTACACCAAACATGGTCTCCAATAATGCCTAAGAAAATAATGCAGATATAGAGAAAAATATGATTTTCCATAGGTAAGTTTTATCATGCCCTATAAATAAATCTTAAGATTTCTAATATACAAAAGTTAGTATTTCCCATGATCCTTGCTTCTATAATAAAAAATTGGGTGGTGACGTTATCTAGAAGAATAAGAATATCAAGCACTATTTCTATTTTAAGTTTCTGTGATTTCCTAATTTAAAAAATGCTAATTGTCCTTGAAATCAAGATACCTTATTAAGTAAAAAGAAAGTATAAAAGGTGTATATCAAGATTCTACTGTGTAATATTTTAAGGATATAGATATGTAACATTATTACCTTTTTTCTAGAAAGAATAGTCAAAAAGAATTAGCACTGAGTACAGGGGAAAAAAAATCCCAGAAAGTTAAACTGTTCACTTTATAGCTTCCTGTACTATGATGTTTTAAAAACAAAAACATAGATCTTACTTATTTTGACACTATATAAAGAAAAAATTAACTATACATCTACTAAAATACTACAAGCCTTAGTTCCTGGAACACAGTAATGTTCAAATATTTGCTGAATTTGCTTAATTCACTTTTCTGATGGGCCAGGTATACAATACATATGAAATATTTAGAAAAACAATATATTACAGACTTACGAGTTCTTGAAAGTAAAATAACAGATTATAATAAAACCTGATTATTGATTTCAAACTCTTATTTGAATTCTCAAATTATTCACATGTAACAAATTTACTAGTTAATATTTGACTTATTAATAAAGAGAGAAATTTATCTAAAGGCAAATATACAGTACAGAATCAAAAGTTCTCTTGGCGAATATCATGATAATCTTAAACAAGGTACACCCAACAGACAAACTGTGGTGTACTCATATAATGGAAAAATGATACAACAATGAAAGTAGATGAACTACAAGTACCTACAGCAACATGAAAGATACACAGAAGCATAATTTTGAGAGACAGCAAAACAAAAATATATACCATAAATGTCAATATACAAGACTTTCTAAAAGATTAAGATATTTTAAAGATGATTATATAGATGCTAAAATTATAAAGAACAAGAAGAAAATAACTATCTTAAAAGTCAGATGAATAACTATTTCTACCAAAAGGAGGGTGTTTTGATTGGAAGTCTAGGTAGCTTGCTGGAGAGCTGACAATGCTGTATTTCTTGACCTAGTTGATAGTTACACTCAAAATTTTTCATTAAATTGTACATTTGTGTTTTAATAACTTTTTGGTATGTTTGCTACACTTCACACACAAGAAAAGCATTTTTTAAAAAATGAAATAGGAAACAGTAAGACTTTGAAAAACATAACAGGATCAATAAAACACAGGTTCAAAATAATACTAGCTAAAGAAATATACTAGACAGTAAAAAGAAGTTAGAAAATTTGTATGTCCAAATTGCTACAGAGTCAAGGTGTTAACATCTTGATACAAAATCATTTGGACTAAGTAGCTACAGATATCCCATAGGTCCTCATTAAGTTACTTTCCCACAGTTGAGGTTCACTTTCAGCATGGGTATTTAATCCAGTACCTATTATGTCCTAGAAGGATGGCCTCCAAGAGGTCAATAAAAATGTATTCCTCTTAAGCTGTATATAAAGATATGTCAATGTGTACACATACTTTGTTAAGTAAAATGCTTGCAGTTTTCATCAGATTTTCAAAAGGGTCTATAACTGCTCAACTAATTATAACCCCTACTCTAAAAAGTCCCTTGAAAGTGAAATACCTACATGTAAGACGTCCTGGTAAAAAGGATCATGGCAGAGTCCTCCAGGCTTGGACCCACAGCAAAAAATATCATTTTTTTTTTCTTTTGAGATGGAGTCTTGCTCTGTCGCCCAGGCTGGAGTGTAGTGGCGTGATCTTGGCTCACTGCAACCTCCGCCTCCTGGGTTCACGCGATTCTCCTGTCTCAGCCTCCCGAGTAGCTGAGATTATAGGCACCCGCCCACCACATATTTTGTATTTTTAATAGTGACGGGATTTCACCATGTTGGCCAGGCTGGTCTTGAACTCCTGACCTCGTGACTCGCCCACCTCGGCCTCCCAAAGTGCTGGCATTACAGGTGTGAGCCACCGCGCCTGGCCAAGAGTTAAAAATCTTAAGCCTATAAATCCCAAACTTCATATCTAACCCTATATATGCAATCTCTAACATATGATACCTATGGACTCCAAACAATCCTTTGCTTTTCATTATGAAAAATAACAAAATTTAAAAATCCAAGACTGGGATGGGTGTGGTGGCTCACACATGTAATCCCAGCACTTTGGGAGGCTAAGGCAGGAAGATCGCTTGAGGCCAAGAGTTCAAAACTAGCCTAGGCAACATAGCAGGACTCCAGCTCTACAAAAAATTTTTAAAAGCTAGGCATTGTGGCACATGCCCAGAGCCTTAGCTACTCAGGAGGCTGAGGCAGAAGGATTGCTCAAGTCCAGGAATTTCAGGTTACAGTGAGATCTGACCGCACCACTGCACTCCAGCTGGGCAAGAGAATGTTGTCTCAAAAAAAAAAAAAAAAAAACCCCGGGGGGGGTGGCTCAAGCCTGTAATCCCAGCACTTTGGGAGGCCGAGACGGGCGGATCACGAGGTCAGGAGATCAAGACCATCCTGGCTAATACGGTGAAACCCCGTCTCTACTAAAAAATACAAAAAACTAGCCGGGCGACGAGGCGGGCGCCTGTAGTCCCAGCTACCCGGGAGGCTGAGACAGGAGAATGGTGTGAACCCGGGAGGCGGAGCTTGCAGTGAGCTGAGAGCCGGCCACTGCACTCCAGCCTGGGCAGCAGAGCAAGACTCCGTCTCAAAAAAAAAAAAAAACACCACCACCACTACCACCAAGACCAGGTGTCCAGGAACATCTCATATAACATGACATTCTCTCCTTTGATATCCAGCATTCTATCAGAATATGCCTGAAAGTTATAAATAACCTTTTGGGCAGCCAAGATCTCAAGTCCACATTAATCAGTTGTAATACCAGATGAGACATATCCAGTCAACCTTATTTACAGCTCCTGCAAAGGCAGAAAAACAAATATACTACACAGAAATAAAGCTGTAATATCTATAAAGAACTCCAGAATTCAAATAATCCAGACTAAAAGACTGGGAAAAAAGACACTATTCTCATATTTCTCATGTTTATTTTATTTCTAGTATAGGAGAGAGATAATAGTGTCAACAGTAACAAATCTTACAAAATTTTATAATGCATTGTTTCTTATATTGAAGAGTAACAATTCTGATAATTTTTACCTAGTTGGTCAAAGATTTCTCTGTGTATTATTTAATAGAAATATGGAAGCATTTTCCAAGGATCTTTTATATACCACTACTTACTATGTCCAAGTGTTCCATCGTGTATAAAAACACAAAGATGAGAGTGGTTCCTCTCAAGATGACAGAGAAAGTTTTGCCATCATGCCTGCTACTCTCACTCTCATTTATCATTCTGATGGATCTTTATTTAGTCTGAGGTAATAACAACTCATCTCCACATCTGCTTTTGCTTTTCAGGCTCAGCTTAGGTCTGGTTCCCCAAATCTACTTGAGGCTTTGCAATCCCAACTCATTCTTCAAGACACTGAGCACCCACTTTGTTAAGAGCAACAGTACAAACAAAAATCACATTCAGCAATCTATGTTTATTGAACACCTGTTTTATGCTAGGACTGGAATGGTATCAAAAGATCAGAAGGCTGTGGAAGAAACTTGTGCCCTAGGTAGACAGTTAGAAAATGACCTCTAAATTCCTAAGGCATGATTTATGGTGAAAGAACAGAACTCCAAGTAATTTTCATAATCCCAGGTAGTAATCAGACTGTTTGGTTAGAGTTAAAATTTTGAGAAGCAAAAACTGCTCTGAGCACATGCTGAGTTTGACCCTTACAATATTGATTATGTTGAACAGAACTGTCCAAAAATGAAAGGAACAAAGACATGCACTCCAAATTATAGAAACATTCAAACAAAGACTGAATGGTCACCCTGCAGATTGTTCTTGAAGCGATTCTTGCCCACAGAGTTAGGTTAGACAAAGTGACCTCTAAGTCTCATCTAATTCTAAGATTCTAAAACACTTCACTGCTATGCCTCTTTTAGCACAGAAAATGTGCTCCTTAAAATAGTAAGACAAGAAAATCTTGCCAACGAAATCATTTTAATCCACAAGAGAAACTTAACGAAAGAGAAGATCATTTTGTGACTATTTTGTGAAGCAATAATTAGTTTAAGTGCATTTATCCTAATTTATTTTAGCGGAAAATTATTTTAACTGCTTGGGATTGCTTAAAATAAAGTACATCAATAAGGGATAAGAATAAATTTCAGATTAAATTCATTCTGAATTTAAAAATAATATATTTTATTATTGCTTAAAAACTCCTTTAGCTCGCTGTACAAGTATGAGATAAAAGGCGATTAAAGACACCCTTGATAGTTCTTCTCTGTTTCTTTCAACAGAGACATTCACTATCTCAAAACTAGGATATCAATTTTTCTGTAACCTAGCTATAAGGAATTCAACATCTATACATTTCTTAACTAAAAAAACGTTCTCTGCCTGATACGCTGTAACTAGTAAACTAAACAGCTGAGTGACAGCAGTTTTCCAAATGTATACTAATTTTTTACTAGTACTGTGGTAGTTAAATCTTACCTATGTGTTAAACTGTCCAAACAGCTAATAAGACAAAAGTTAGGAATAGGTGAAATTATCTTTGAAAATCTCCTAGGATGGTACATCTCAAAAGATCACACTATCAGTAAGTCCAGCTCGGCCAATCTTCTCCCAAAATTGTACTATATTGCTATTACCCTACCTGACCATCAGACAAAGTGATTGGTTTGTATATTGTTTAAAAACATCTATCTTTAAACATAAGAATCATACTCAGTAGAGAACCACTCATACTTCCCACTTCATCTCATATGAAGCAGAAAAAATTCATTCTCTTCTCTGCCCACTCTTCCCTTACCTGTCTTAGTGTATATAATTGAAACTGTACAAATACTGTGGGTGTATAATGTAATTCTGCAGTAATAGTAATGCTACTAATATTAATAACAGTAGAAATAGCTATTGCAGAATTTGTTTAGTAACTTGTCCTATGAATACCAGCATTTCTTCCAGAGTAAGTTTTAACTGTGTACATGGCTGCCCAGAAAAAAAAAAGACATTTCCCAGATTCTACTACAGTTTTTAGCTGCTCTTACCAGTAGAGTAAGCAAAAATGATATGTGCAACTTGCTATGTACTAGACACGTGAGTCACTGATATAGAAAGAAAGCATTTGCTCTGGACTTCCTCCAGAGTGGGGCAAAGAAGTGGCAGTGACCCAGTCTTGACCAAATACAAGAAGACATTATACCAGGCTGGAGGCCAAGCTAGGTGGATTAATAGGATAGAAGACATCTGAACCCTTGATGACATCAGGACCCTTTGATGACATCAGAGACCATAGGTACCTTGCCAGCCTGGACCTGTAAGTCAATACAGTTCTACTGTATTTGAGCTACTATATTTTGAATTTTCTTTAAAACACCAGTTTAGCCTAAAATATAAAAGCAAAACTAAAACTAAAACTAAAATTAATATAATACCAAATATTTACTGTGTATCTACCAAATGGCAAGCATTATACTAAAAAGGCTATATATTTATTATCTCGTTTAATCATTACAATGACTTTCTGATATAGGTAGGTAGTATTAAGATCCCTTTTTATAGAGATGAAGAAACAAAAGCTTACAGAGAGGCTAAGGAGCTTAGCCAAGTTCAAATGACTAGAAAGTGGGAAGGCCAATAGTGAAACCAAATACCTGTCTGCAATGTCTGTGAAAATAAGCACCCTGCTTATGCTCGCTCTCCAAAAATTAGTGACTGGACACTGTAAAAGCATTACAATTATATTAATTTTTACCAATTCTCAGAACTCTCAAGGTTTTGGCAGAAAGATTCAACAAAAATGTGTGGTTCATAATTAAAAGATCATATACTACAGAAAACTGATGACATTTAGAAAATGAAGTACAGTAACAATACATGACTATTACAAAAAATCATTTACCTCTGAATGTTTGCTTTACAATCAGATATACAATTCTGAATCTAGAATAGATCTCAAAGATCATTTACTCCAATTTATTTTACAGATGATGAAACAAACACTAAAAATAGTTATATAAATGACACGAAAACAGTCAAATGTCTGTTTTGTAAAATCAGACAGTAGGAAATGTCTCTGATTTTACGATGACAGTAACATTACTTAGCATACAGTTTGTAGATGACGTTTTAGAAGTATCTACTTGTGATGATTAATATTATGTAAACTGAACAGTATTCTTATTTTACTTAATATATGTATATAGAGAAATACCTTGTAAATAGAGAGTGATAGTGGTTAAGCAACAACATAAAATGAGTATTTTATGGTAAATGGTATATTTAGGGTTGCAATGAAACACTGGGCTTCATATCATTAAAGCTAATTTAAAATGTAACTCTAAAAATTAATGGTCTGGGAAGTCAACTTCTGTCCTCTAAAAGAAAAAGAGTTTTAGTCACATGAAAGCCAGAAAAGAAATTAGTCAACTCTGTTAATTGACAATTAGGATAAGACATTTTAGGTAGAGGACTATTATCTTCACAAGGACAGAGATCGTATCTGTCCTGTTCATCACTGCATCCTAGCAAAATGCTAGGTACATGGTAGACAATAACAAGTTGCTGGATGAACATTAAGAGATCCTGCCAACTACTCTTGCAATCCAATCACAAAACAAAGCATACTTACATTAAAAAAAGCAAGAAGAAATTTTGCCTAAAAGACCAGCCCTAACAGAGTAAGAGGTACTAGACATCATCCAGCTGACTTAAAGGAAAATATGGCTATAATTAATAAATAGATGAGAAATCTCAGGAAAGTAACAGAACCAATAAAGAACCCTTTTCAAAATAAATTCCAGAACTTAATAGTATTCTAAATAAAACTTCACTAGATGAACAAACACCAGATTAAACATGATAGAAGAAATGGTCATTGAGCTTGAAAACAGATAAATAGAAATCATTCAATATGAAAAATACAGGGGAAAAAATACAGGGGAAGAAAAGGAAGAGAGCCTTTGTGACATATGTGACAAGATAATCAATCTAACATACATATAACTGTAGTTCTCAAAATGAGGAGAGAGAGAATAAGGCAGAAAAAAATGTGAAAAAAATAATGGTCTAAAATTTCCCAGTTTAAAAAAAAAACAAAAACCAACCAACCTATAGATCTAAGAAGCCCAATGGAACAAAGCAAAACACATTCAGCCCTCTACATCCTTGGGTTCTGCATTTGTGAATTCAACCAATCATGGGTCAAATATATTCATGGGAAAAAAGGATGGTTGAGCCTGTACTGAGGATGCACACACTTTTTTTTCTTGTCATTATTCCCTAAGCAATACAATTCCCTGACAGTAACAACTACTTACATAACATTTATGTTGTATTTGGTATTATAAGCAATCTAAAGAATATATAAAGCATACAGAAGGATATGCACAGTATATGTGCAAATACTGCAGAGACTTGAACATCCATGGATTTAGGTATCTCTCAGGGGTAGGGGGCACTCTAGTACAAGCAGATAGTCTCCTCTGGTGTGTAACTTACCGCAGGTAGGGTGAGCCATGTTGCCACAAGGCGGTTGTTGATCCAGCGATACCAAGACGGGTTTACAAACATCAAAGGTAAAAAGGGACCCAGCATGAAAATGCTTCCAAAAAAGCTTCCCCAAAACAGAGTCAGTATAAAGTAAATCCCTTTCCATGACGCCATGATTCTGAAAGATACAAAAAAAAAAAGGATATATTTTGTTACTATACATTTAACGGCTCGAATTCAATTTCAGGATGATGGAGCATAAAATGATCACTAATTTTAGGGCTACAGAAAGGCTCTAATAAACAATATAAGAGGTGACCCTCCTATATGCTCTACTGGTCTAACAAGTTGCCAGTACATTAGAAATTGATATTCTCTGGTCAGGTGTGATGACTCACGCCTGTAATCCCAGCACTTTAGGAGGCTGGGGGGGTGGATCACTTGAGGCCAGGAGTTCGAGACCAGCCTGGCCAACATGGTGAAACACTAAAATACATCTCCACAAAAAATACAAAAATTAGCCAGGTGTGGTACTGTGCCTGTAATCCCACCTACATGAGAGGCTGAGGTAGATGTTACAGTGAGCCCAGATCGCACCACTGCACTCCAGCTGGGATGACACAGTGAGACTATTTCAAAAAAAAGAAAGTGATACTCTCAACAGAGCAAATATCCGACCTCCAAAAAGAGTTATCTAGTTTAAGAAGCCTTTTTTTAAATCATAAAACCATGTATTTTCCTTTCTAAGGTGTTATCTAACACAAACTCATAAAATATTCCAGAGTGTTTTCCTATCCAGAACTAGAAGCAATTGACTAAAAACTACAGACAAGTTTCCCAAGTTGAGTATAACAGTCCCCACTGTGGATCCATTCCAAGACCCCCAGTGGATGCCTGAATCACAGACTGTATTAAACCCTTCATATACATTACATACATACCATGATGAAGTTTAACTTACCAATTAGGCGTGGTGAGAGATTAATAATAACTATTATTAATAAAGTATTATTAAGTAAAATAAAGGCTCCCTGAACACAAGCACTGCTATACCTCGACAGTCAATCTGATCACAGAAACAGCTATTAAGGGACTAACAGGCAGGCAGGATAGCATATATTGCATCAACGCACTGGACAAAGGGATAATTCACATCCTGAATGCGACAGAGAGGCATGGCATCAGATTTCATCCCGCTACTCAGAATGGTACACAAATTTAAAATCCATCAGTTGTTTATTTCTGGAATTTTCCATAAAACATTCAAACCACAGTTGACTTTGGGTAACTCAAACTGCGGAAAGCAAAACTGTGGCTAAGGAGGGGACTACTATACACCTAAAAACAATGGCAAGTTAGCAGAGTACATTGAAATTTTTTAAAATCCAGAAATATTAATTCTTTATATTAGAATCTGAAAATAACATCTTGGGTACTTGGTCTTTAATTGGCTTTTTATGAGTTGAAGGGTTAAGTAGAACTTAGACTCTTCACTGGCTATTTCCAAAGGATTACCGTAGGGGGTCCTCATAACCAGAACATCATACTGATGTTTTAAAATAAATGCTTGTTGGAAACATAGTCTAATATGAATAAACATTTGATTTTACAACTTAAACTATGTTAGAGAAAAACTGTGTTTTGCCTCAGAATAAAATTGTTAGAAACACTGAAATGATGAAAAAAAAAACGGCCTTAAAATCTATGTAGCAAAAAGGTATCTCAGAGATCAAGACCTCTGAATATTTTGGAAACAGAATACATTTTCAAATGTCATGGTGCTTTTTTAAAATATCAGACAAACAACAAAACAGGTCAAATCCCTTAAAACACACAACCAAGACTGACTACTAATTTTTGTTTGTTTGTTTGTTTTAAGGCGGCGTTTCACTCTGTCGCCAAGCTGCAGTGCAGTGGCGCGATCTCGGCTCACTGCAAGCTCTGCCTCCCGGGTTCAAGAGGTTCTCCTGCCTCAGCCTCTGGAGCAGCCAGGATTACAGGCGCGCACCACCATGCTCACCTAATTTTTGTATTTTTAGTAGGGACAGGGTTTCACCCTGTTGGCCAGGGTGGTCTGGATCTCTTGACCTCATGATCTGGTCGCCTCAGCCTCCCAAAATGCTGGGATTACAGGCGTGAGCCACTGCGCCTGACGGACTACTATTTTTAAATTTCTACTGATACTTGACAGTACCGTGTACAAAATCCTTCAAAGTACAAACTGAATAAATATCAACTAAGAGCTGGCTTTTTGCTAAACTCTAGATCTAAACTTTTAAGAGGTGGGGTAATGGAGTAACAATGGTAGAGAAAAAGACTACTGGAAAGCAGCAGGCTGAACAATTCCCAGAGCTCACACATGGGGCCTGGAGTGGTCTGTTACCACCTATCCTCAACTTTGCTTTCTCTGAGGCTCAGGTCCTCCTCTTTGCATTAATGACACTATAGCTAGCTTCTCCCCAGAAAAAAGAAAAAAAAAAAAACCCCTATAAACATCTAAATTTGGTATTCTCAATGCCTACTTCCTTTTATACACCCACCCCGCCCCCCAGTCCTGCAATGCTGCTGCTCTATTTGAAACCCCTGTAACTACCTTTATCTAATGTTTTTTTTTTTTTCTGCCAATTAGTGATTAGCTAGCTCTATGTTTAGACACTCACCCCTCAACTCCCTGCAGAGCTACACTTCACGGTGTATCCATATATAATGCTTCCCCCATCAAGGCTCTGGCATGCTTCTTCCTCACCAATTTCTGATTTGATGTGATTAACAGAAAAAAAATATAAAGTAACTTGGCTATCATATAATAAAATATTTTCATTATGCAGTGATGAAGCTGAGGCTTAGGAGAGTTAAGAAGACTTTCCTAAATCCACACAACAAATTAGTAGCATCAAATCTTTTCTGCTCACTGCTGCTTCTGCTATATCATGCTCTCTTTCTCCTATTAAGGAGCCAGAAATTAGCCCTGAAATATGTCTCTAAACATAGACTTAAACGGGTAGAAAGGTGTGTGTCACATGAATATACTGGGATTACTCAGACCAAATCTAATCTAAAATTATTTCCATCCTACTTCTATTCCTTCCCTTTCAATCATTTGTTGATTTTCAATGATTCAATAAACATACAAAGATATCCCAATTACTGTGTGCCAGACACTATGTTAGTCATCTGGAGATTATAACAGTGAATATGACAGAAATTGCAAAGCTCTCACAAATCTAATGGTCCCTCCATCTCTTCCTTATGAGCTCCTATGTGGCTCTGCATTTAATCTAGCCCTATTCTGTATATTCTTCCAAGTCTCAAGAGTTTGATGGACAAACTTGGTTCCAAATTATGCTAGCTATATACTTATTTGGAATAGCTAAAAAAAATTTTTTTAAAAACAATAAAACTACTGACAATACCAGGAGCTGACAAGGATATGCAGCAACCAGAACTTGCAAACACTGCTGGTGGGAATGCAAAATGGGACGGCCACTTTGGAAAAGTTGGGCAGTTTCTTAAAATGCTAAATATACACTACAATAAAACCCAGAAATTCTACTGAATATCTAAGACAAATGAAAATGTATGTTCACACAAAAACCTATATATAATTATTTACAGCAGCATTATTAATAATTACCAAAAACTGGAAACCACCTAATTGTCAGTCAGGGAGAATGGATAAACAAAACCGTAGTACATCCACGCAATGACATACTACTCAGAATAAAGACAAACTATTGATCCATGCAACAAATGAGTTAATCTCAAATGCATTATGCTGATCAAAAGATATGGTTTTAAAATCTTTTACTGGATTATTTCATTTATATGACATTCCAGATAAGGCAAAACCAAAGGATAGGGAAACCGATCAGTGGTTGGCAAAGATTAGAAGTAGGGAGATGGTTTGACTACAAAGAAACAACACAATATAAGTTTAGGGGTTGGTCGGGCACGAGGTGGCTCATGCCTGTAATCCCAGCACTTTGGGAGGCCGAGGGGAGCAGATCACAAGGTCAGGAGATCGAGACCATCCCGGTCAACATGATGAAACCCCGTCTCTACAAAAAATACAAAAATTAGCTAGGCATGGTGGCATGTGCCTGTAATCCTAGCTATTTGGGAGGGTGAGGTAGGAGAATCGCTTGAACCCGGAGTCGGAGGTTGCAGTGAGCTGAGATGGCGCCACTGCACTCCAGCCTGGCAACAGAGTGAGACTCCCTCTCAAAAAAAATAAATAAATAAAAAATAAAAAAAGAAGAAGTTTAGGGGGTTGAGGAAACTGGAAACTGTTCTATTTCCTGGTTAGGTTATGTTACAGGAAAGCTATCCTGATCCAGACCCCAAGAAAGGGTTCTTGCATCTCACACAAGAAAGAATTCAGGGTGAGTCCATGATGCAAACTGAAACCAAGTTTATTACAAAAGTAAAGGAATAAAAGAACGGCTACTCCACAGACAATGCAGCCCTGAGGGCTGCTGGTTGCCCATTTTTATGGTTATTTCTTGATGATATGCTAAACAAGGTATGGATTATTCATGCCTCCCCTTTTTAGACCTTATAGGGTAACTTCTTGACGTTGCCCTGGCATTTGTAAACTGTCATGGTGCTGGTGGGAGTGTAGCAGTGAGGATCATCAAAGGTCACTCTTGTCGCCGTCTTGGTTTTGGTGGGTTTTGGCCAGCTCCTTAACTGCAACCTGTTTTATCAGCAAGGTCTTTATGACCTGTATTTTGTGGTGACCTCCTATCTCATCCTGTGACTTAGAATGCCTTAACCATCTGAAAATGCAGCCCAGTAGGTTTCAGCCTCATTTTACCCAGCTCCTATTTAAGATGGATTTGTTCCAGTTCACACACCTGTGACAGTCACAAGACTATACACATTTGTGAAAATCCATAGAAAGTATATTTTTTAAAAAGGGAACTTTACTGTTTGTAGATTTTTTAATAAATTTTTAAAAAATTATGCTATGTGATATAAAATCTGACAATATTTACTGTTCTCTTATAATATGGGGAATTCTAATTTTCTGGATTATTTCAATTACAGTAACACCTAAAATGTATCTAGCTTTTAAAATATTCCAGGCACTGTTTCATATATTTTACATGCCGACGTGTTCACCAGTCACAGCAATCTCATAATGTAGGTATTTTCATTACCTTAATTTTACATGTAAAGCCATTGAGGCAGCAAGGGGTTAAGTAACTTACTTAAGGCTACACAGCAAGTAAATAACAAAACTGGAACTTGAAGCCAGGTAACTTGGTGTCAGCGTCCACACTCGGGCTAAAATGTTACACTATGCTTCCTTTTCAAGAATATATTATATCTGTAGTTAAATATATACCTGTTTTTAAATAGGCTATAAAATAAAGATTTACAGTTATAAACCAAATTTTTAATACCTCATACAAAAATTATTCTGAATTTTAGAATTTATAGAAACTTAGTGAGAAAGCCTTATGTCTTTCTTATCTTACTGTTACTGGCAGGTCTTTGTTCTTAGAGCTCCCAAGATGGTGGTGGGCCGCTCCCAAGATGGCAGCAAGCCTACTGCTCTCTGACCTGGGGGGTTCTTGGCCTCACGGATTCCAAGGAATGGAACCTTGGGCCATGCGGTGAGTGTTATAGCTCCATTAGAAGCCGTGGGTCATGGAGGAGAACCATGGAACCCAGCAACTAGTGTTCAGTTCAGTTAGGACAAACCCACACACTTAACCACGCAGAAACAATGGCGAGCCTCTAGCCTGATCGGGAGTGGCAATGGGCGCCTTGCTGGATCAGAAGCACAGCGGACACCGTGCCGGATCCAGAAGGGTGAAAGTCAATGGCAGGTCTGCAACAGGAGTGTTCAGCAGTGGTGGACGGCGAGCAAAAGTTCAGCTCGAGCCCTAACAAACATGGACCAGAAGAGTGTGCAGTTGCAAGATTTAATAGAGTGAAAAAAAGCTCCCATACAACGGGAGGGGACCCAAAGGGGATTGCCACTGCCAGTTCGAATGCCTAGGTTTACATCCTGATCATTGTCCCTCCCCCTGTGCTCTCAGGCGATAGATGACTATTTCTTTACCTCCTGCTTTTAGCCTAATGGTTATTTTAGTGAGCTCTCTTTACTACCTGATTGGTCAGGTGTGAGCTGAGTTACAAGCCCCGTGTTTAAAGGTGGATGCAGTCACTTTCCCCAGCAAGGCTTAGGGATTCTTAGTCAGCCTAGGAAATCCAGCTAGTCCTGTCTCTCAGTTCCCCCATCTCAAAAGGAAAACCCAAGTGTGTTGGGGAGGTTGGCTGACAACCACTCTAACTGCTTCCTGCTGAACTGGGGCATAGAAGGGGGCATGCAGTTGAGATTTCCTCAGGAGGGGTGCCTTTGATGTCATCAACATCAGAGCATGGGCTAGCAGGCCAGTCCAGGGATCCGAGGTAGATCTTAGTCATGGACTGCATCTGGGGCTCCATTTAAAGAACTATTTGTAGTTTTACAGCATCAATTCCAGAAGACACAAACTTAACAAGGAGGTTAAAGATACAGGAATTGAAATGTATGGCCTGAAGTGCAGGGGGAGGCACATCCGACAGTTAGTAGGGTTTGGGGATGAGCATAAGCCAGTATAGGCTGGATGTGTTCCTCACTGAGGGCCCAGGTGCCTTCAGATAACTTTAGCCCTACGTACTTAACCTGCTGTGAGCAGAGCTGAGCCTTTGGTTTGGATACCTTGTAGCCACAGGTGGCGAGGAACTTTAAGAACGTTTGGGTGGCCTGATGGCACAAGGTTTCTGAACGGGTGGCTAAAAGTAAATCATCCACATACCAAAGGACAAGAGTGTCCAAGTATGAGAACTGGCTCAAGCCTTGGGCTAATGCCTGTCCAAATCGATGGGAGCTATCCCTGAACCCTTGGGGTAACAGTCCAGGTGAGTTGAGACATTGGGTTTCAAGGATCTTCAAAGGCAAACAAGAATTGAGAGTCAGAATGTACAGGGATGCAGAAAAAGGCATCCTTAAGGTCCAGGACTGTAAACCACTCTGCTTCCTCTGGTATTTGGGAAAGCAGAGTATAACGGTTAGGTACAGCTGGTATAGAGGGACAACAGCTTCATTGATAATCCTGAGGTCTTGCACTAACCTCCACTGTCCGTTGGGTTTCTATACTCCTAAAATTGGAGTATTGCAGGGGCTATTGCATGACCTTGGGCTTTTAGGTCCTTAACAATCTTCTGGAGTCCTTGTTGGACCTCAGGTCTAAGAGGGTACTGCCTCTGGCAGCAAAGGAGACAGAATCCTTTAGTTTAACTTGAATGGGATGGGCATTCTTCACTCGTCCATATTGTCCTTCTGTTGCCCAGACTTCAGGATTAATTCCTTCCTCAAGTAGGGGACAAGAAACAGGTGTTCCTTCTCCTATGTTCAGGTGTATAATGGCTCCTACTTTTGCTAGGATGTATCTCTCTAACAAAGGAGTGGGGCTTTCAGGCATAATTAGAAAGGCGTGTGAAAAGAGTAAAGTTACCCAGTCCCAACTTAGTGGCTGGGAGAAGTATCTAATGACTGCCTGTCCTAGGACCCCTCCGATAGTGACAGGTCTGGAGGACAGCTGTCCGGGACAGAAGAGTAAGAATGAGAAGGCTGCATCAGTGTCCAGGAGACAGTTAACCTCCTGGCCCTCAATGGTCAAGCATACCTGGGGCTCTGTGAGGGTGACGGCATGGGCTGGCACTTGCCCCAGGCACCCTCAGTCCTGCTGCTGGATCATCTGGTTAATGGCTTCTGACTCAGAGGACCTTCATCTGCTGGGGCAGTGGGCCTTCCAGTGATTCCCCTGACATAAGGGGCATGGACGAGGGGGCGGCTTATTTCTAGTCAGACAATCTTTTTTAAAGTGTCCTTGTAGACCGCACTGGGAGCAAGCCCTGTTAGGCATTCGATTTGCCCAGCCTTTCCCTTTTCCAAAGCCTCCAAAGTCCACTTGCCTGAGGGCCATGACTAAAGCAGTGGCCTTTTTTTATCTCATTTGTCCCGTTCCGCCTGCTCTTCCTCATCACTATTATAAAAAAAACTGAGGTTGCCAGGTTCAATAGGGTTTCCAAGTTTTGCTCTGGGTCTAAGGAGGACTTACGAAGTTTTATTCTAATGTCTGCAGCTGACTGAGTGATAAACTTATCCTTTAAGATTAGTTGGCCTTCAATAGAGTCAGGTGACAGAGAGGTATGCTTCCTCAATGCCTCCCTTAGTCTCTCCAGAAAGGCAGTAGGATTTTCTTCCTTTCCCTGTGTTATAGTGGACATCACTGAATAATTTATAGGCTTCCTCCTAGTATTCCTTAGTCCTTCTAGCACGCAAGTTAGCAAATGTCTGCGGCACCAACCTCCATGTTCTGATTCTGTGTCCCAGTGAGGGTCTACACTGGGAACTGCCTGCTGGCCTGTGGGGAATTGTTCTCTTTCCTCTGTTGTCATCCTATCATTGACCTGACTGAGATACCAGAGATCGCCAAAGTCTTGGGCTGCAGTTATGGCGGCACTTCTCTCATTGGGGTTAGTGTCTGATCTAGCAGTAACATTATATCTTTCCATGTCGGATCCTTGTCCTAATCCTTGTAAAATCTCAATATAGCCATCAGGGTTATCTGAGAATCTACCTAGGTCTATTTTAATTTGCTTCAAGTCTGAGAGGGAAAAAGGTACCAGCACGCTGGCTGGGCCGAATTCTCCTCCTCCCACTGCTTGGAGGGGGCATAATCAGGGAATACTGGCACTCTCTGGTTCATTGTTTACCCCTTTGTCTATCTCCTTTGGAGACAGTTTGGGTTGAAGGGAGATCCTTATTAGTTGGGAAAGGAGCCAGGGGGACACCGGAGTAGGGAAGTAGACTCTGAGGGCTTCCTGTACGGCATAAATTACACTTTTTACATAATTGTGAGTTGTCTCTTAATGAAAAGAAAGTTTGCACATACGGCACTTCACTCCATTTGCCCTCTTTTCTACAAAAGAGGTCTAGCTGTAAGATGGTGTTATAATTTATACTTCCCTCAGGAGGCCAGGTTTCTCCCACTTGAAGAGGATATCATGGCCAGGAGGTACTGCAGAAGAAAGAATATAAGTCATTTCTCTCTTAGCGTCTGAGGGTCAAATTGGTCCCAGTTCTCCAGAATACATCTTAGGGGCGTTTTTGCGTTGGGGGAAACGTTTCCCATCTGGAAAAAGAACATAGGGGTGCCAGCACCCCTAGTCATTTTCCGATGAGCATTAGTCCTACGGCGTCCTCTATGGTCCTAATGCTTATTCCTTTCCAGGGTGCGTAACTACCATGGACCTCTGCTTATCAGATTAGTTACGCTACTGATGCAGCAGTCCTGCACCTGTTTTCCCGCCTTTCTTGACCGACAAAGAAAGGGGTCTGGGCTGCTGGATTCCAGTGGTCCTTTACCAGCGTGCCCAACATTGCCTTTGTGCTCAGGGTTGAGTTCTAGAGCTAGGATGGGTTCCTGAGTGCTTCATAACAAACCAGTTGCCCCATCAAGGTGCATTCCCATAAACAATAGTTCCTAGAGGGTGTAGATAACCTTTTGAGTCAGGATTGAGATAATTTTTTTTTTTTTTATGATAACCATTTTTATCCAAAGCAAACTTCCTTCATGCCTGGGGACTAGACTGTCTAAGGCCACAAGATTAGAAGTTAGGATAATATGTTACACTGTTAACTTTCAGCAACTTTACTTTTGTTGAAAACCTTGTAAGTCTGGAATTTCAATTATCCTTTGCTATTAGTAAGACTTTGTTTAGTCTAAATTAACTTAGAATTGGTATAGATCGTTCCTTCCTGGTTCTGTAAGTACTTTAAGGCTTGGCTTGGTGCAAACAGCTCGCACATTTGAGCAGACCAATTATTAGACAATTTTTCTAACTCTGCTTCTACAAGTTTTCCTATCAATTACTGAATACCTATTCTGTTTTTTTCCTTCAATTACCCAGGAGGAACCATCTATCGTCCTGTCCTGAAGGGAGTTCCTCCTAGGTCTGGTTGGAACTTTGTATGGTAATTAAGATTTAAATCCCCTGTTAGGAAATCTGCTGGTTTAAGGGAATTTTCAGTGGTTAATATTAAATCATCTTCTTCTAACAGAATAGCCCCATACTTTAATATTTTTGAGTTAGTAAGCTACCTTTTTTACTTAGGATATTTCTGAACTGGTGAGGTATGCTCACAATGAGATTTCCTCTAAAAGTTATTCTTCTACTTTCTCTGCTAGCAAAGCAGTTGCCACTACAGATTGAATGCATTTGAGCCATCTGTGGGTTACTGGATTAAGGATTTTTGATAGGAAGGCTATGGGTTGTCAGTGGCCTCATTGCTTTTGGCTATGCCCTTGTTAACACTGACAACAAGATGGGTATTAGAGTGTTTATAGGGTCAAGGAGAAGACCTTCAATTATCAATTATAGGTTTTAAATTTACCCTGGCTTTTAAAGGAATAGGGTACACTGTTTTTTCTTTACTACTTCTCTTTCTCTCTTTTTGACTTTCTCTCTCTCTCTCTCTCTCTCTCTCTCTCTCTGACTCCCTTTGTCTCTCTGCCTCTCTCTTTTTCCCCTCTCTTTCTCCCTTCTCTTTTGATAGATGGATTTTGGGAACACAGCAGAATGATATTCGCTTGTTGCCCCCATTTGCTACTATAGGAATATGCTCTTCCCTTTAATTTACTCAATTCGCTTTCATCCTGATCTGTTACGTTGTTGTAGACCCAGTTCCAGTTGTTAAAGTACTGGGTTATCATTCTAAGGCCCTGGCCAAGGAGTCGAGGCTTGGAGATTGTATTGCAGGGTGGGGAGGGGGAAAGGCCGGTAAGCTGGGTAGAAATTGGGAGAGGAGAGCATCTTAAAACAATGGGAGAGCAATCTTCCCAGCCATTTACAAATTTGGGGCCCTGGCAAGGGTGGTGGGGAACGGGTCCCACATAACTGCCCATGTCAACAGCTGTATACCTAAATTGGGAGGGACACCAGGGACAAGACTCTCTGGGTTCATAGCCTAGATGCCTAAGGACACAGTGGAGAGCTTCCTCAGATCCCTTTGGAAATACAACTTGCTCTAATACTTGGGAGAGAAAATGAAAGCCTGAACCATTAGTACCTAGGAGGCAGGGATCGGAGGAAGTAGATTCAGAGGTAAGGAGAATTTTCGGGGCTACACTTTCAAGAAAGTGGTGGTCGGGACCCAGGAGGTATGGGTCAGAAGGAGAGGTAGGGGCGCATGCATCAGCGACTGTGGAGTAAAGACTTCTAGCTGCACCATAATCTCGATTGGCCAATGTCAGGAGTTCGGGATGACAGCTTTCTGCCTCTAATTGGCTTCCCCAGGAAAACTGTAAAAGCGGAGGCTGGTTCCAGGCAGACCAACGCTCCCAATCCAGAAGGGTTGGGGGCTGTTAGCCTTTTCTCCAAAAGCCTCACACCTGAGTCTTAAGTCTGGCAGCCACGCTAATCATTTTTAAATGGCTGACAGGTGCCCAGTATTTTCCTCCAATTCTAACGAAGGATAGGACAGAATAGCAAGTGTAAGTGGTCCGATATTACTCAAGGGTTTGGAGAATCCCTGTATAGGCCACCAGATGTTACTGGTGGGTCTTTGTTCTTAGAGCTCCCAAGATGGTGGCAGACCACTCCCAAGACGGCAGCAAGCCTTTTGCTCTCTGATCTGGGGTTCTTGGCCTCACGGATTCCAAGGAATGGAACCTTGGGCCATGCAGTGAGTGTTATAGCTCTATTAGAAGCCACGGGTCATGGAAGAGAACTGTGGAACCCAGCGACTAGTGTTCAGCTTGATTAGGATGAACACATGCACTTAGCACGCAGAAACAATGGCAAGCCTCTAGCCTCATCAGGAGTGGCAATGGGCGTCTTGCTGGATCAGAAGTGCAGTGGACACCGTGTCGGATCCGGAGCGGTGAAAGTCAGCAGCGGGTCTGTGATGGTGGCGTTCAGCAGTGGTGGACGGTGAGTGAAAGCTCAGCTCGAGCCCTAACAAACATGGACCAGAAGAGTGTGCAGTTGCAAGATTTAACAGAGTGGAAACAGAGCTCCCATACAACGGGAGGGGACCCAAAGGGGGTTGCCACTGCTGGTTCGAATGCCTGGGTTTATATCCTGATCACTGTCCCTCCACTTATGCTCTCAGGCGATAGATGATTGACCATTTCTTTACCTCCTGCTTTTAGCCTAATGGTTATTTTAGTGAGCTCTCTTTACTACCTGATTGGTCAGGTGTGAGCTGAGTTACAAGTCCTGTGTTTAAAGGTGTGAGAGGTCACCTTCCCCAGCTAGGCTTAGGAATTCTTAGTCGGCCTAGGAAATCCAGCTAGACAGGCCTATCATTACCATCCCTCAATACCTAATGTAATGTATATCACACCAAAACTTGGGGAGGTGCAAGGAATGGGAGTTGCCAGCTTCTGATGGAAGAAAGTTGGGTTAAATAACTGACAAATTAAATATTTAATCTTTTAAAAACCCTTTAAAAAAGGCGATATAATTGAAAAGTAATTAAAAACACTGCAATTTAGTATCATGTTTTGTGCATTCTTTGCATAATACTGATAACTTTTTTAAAAAGACATTTGAAAACTAACTGCAGTTTTAAAAGGGCATATAACATTTTATTAACAAATAACAGAGATAGGTATAACAGAGATAGAGAAGTGAACTGTAGATAATCCTGAAAAACTATGCCTACTTCAAGTGTAACCTAACAAGTTTTCCCAGATGACCACTTTCCTTTCAGTGAATTAACAATCTTAATAACCTCACTAATTTCCTAGCTCATAATGTGATTATGCTGCTTACCCATGGTGTCTAACCACCTATGGTTCAAACCATTGAATCACCAAACAAAAGATAAAATAGAACACATGAACCAAAATACTGCCCACCTAGACTTCTTACTGTTGTGTATGTTATTCCTAGAGCATGACAATGTGGGAGGACACTCCCTGACAAGATTAACGGACTCCATTATGGATACCTATAGTCCCTTGCTCAGGAAGGAAATATTTTCATAGAATCTCCCTAGTTATTTTATTCACATAACAAGTCAAGTGTTAGCAACTAGCGTTACTCTCAGAGTCTAATAGGGAAGCTAAGTATGAAAATAAATTATTGCAATTTACTATGATACATGCTGTAATAGAGGGATAGGAGATATGCAACAAGTGTTAAGGGTAGATCAAAGTAGATAAGATGAACTCTGCTAATAGGGATTAAAGAAGGCTTTAGACTCTTGGAGGATAAGTGGTTGTGGGAGGGGAGAGAATACTCCAGGCAATAACCTGCAGAGTCACAGAAATTTGAAACAGCACGGCTTAATCAGAAAACTTTTAAAACTCATATTACTGAGGTACAGGGTACACGATGGGGGCAGGGGAAGCGGGGGTTGCAAGAACATAGGCCTGAGGGAGAAAGTACACATAGCCAGGCCAGGATAGCCAAGAAAACCACATTTGACAGGTCACTAGGGGTGGAGGAAAAATATCTAAGGCATATGAGTCATGTTTTAGGATACATGTTAAAAGTGAAATGTATATAAACGTTTCAAAAGTGAAATGTATATAAACATGAATTCAATCAGTATACAGATTGATTTTATTAAGAGCTTTCTCTGGATCTAAAGAGAGTGCATGGGACTTGTTGGCAAAAATCCCAGGACTGACAGACGCTGGTATCACAGAGGTCTGTGATGCAGCTCCAACACTCAACAGCCAGAGGATCACAACCACATTACTTAACCTGGACACTTCACTTATAAAGTTAGGAGGTTAGGGGAAAACGTCTCTGGGGCCTCTACTAACACAGAAATTCTAAATATACGCTATCTTTTGCCCACTGAATACTTATCAGGAACTTTACAGAGGGCTCTTGGCATTTACATATCTAACACCTAGAGATTCAACTATTCATGAATAATCCAAAGGTCAAAACATGGAAGTAATGTGCTGAAACTCAAAGCTCAATTGTGAACACTGCAAGGCTGATGTCAAAAAACAAACCATTTAGGTAGTAATTAATGACTCTGGCCAACTGTCTAGTATCCTAATCTCAAAGAGCCTTGATTCTCTTCTACTTACTTCATATGCACTTCTTTGGGGAAGTGATATGCTTTCATAGATTTGTAAATGTGAAGGTTCAAAAGGACCTTGCTATATCCCTTGACAATGTCAAGTATGTCCTAAAATTGGCACTTTACATTCTCACCTCATCCAAACAAAAGCCTCAAAAGCAAGCTGTTGATTTATCAGTAGTATTTACAGGTAAAGGAATGAAAGACTTAGTTCCATTAACGAGTTCCTGACACTGTTTATACTGAGTGAGGTAAGAAACCTATAACCAAGAAGATTCTCAGAAAATGCAGTGTGAGCCCCAAAAATTTGAGACAGATCTCAGTTAATTTAGAAAGTTTATTTTACCAAGGTTGAGAACAGGCACCCGTGACACAGCCTCAGGAGGTCCTGATGGCATGTGCCCAAGGTGGTCAGACCACAGTTCGATTTTATACATTTTAGAGAGACATGAGACATCAATCAACATAGGTAAGATGAACATTTGGTTCCATCTGGAAAGGTGGGACAACTGCAAGCAGGGAGGGGGCTTCCAGGTCATAGGTAGATAAGGGACAAATGGTTGCATTCTTTTGAGTTTCTGATTAGCCCCTCCAAAGGAGGCAATCAGATATGCACTTATCTCAGTTTGCAGAGGGGAGACTATGAATAGACTGGGAAGCAGGTTTGCTCTGGGAGTTCCCAGCCTGACTTCTTCCTTTAGCTTAGTGATTTGGGGGGACCAAGATATTTTCCTTTCACAGAGAAAAGAGTTCAAATGCAGAGAGTTTAAAGGCTAAAAAGTAAATAATGAATAATAAAATCATATAACAAATTAAGCATATTGTTTAAGCAAATGCAAGCTCATTTATTCATGAGACTAGGGGTCAATAAAGTACACACAAAACCACCCAACTACATTATACTACAATTGCACTTCTTACATTTTACTCTAGTAACTAGGGAACCCTAGAAATTCCCCATTTTTTCCAAAAGTAGAGGAAAATGAAAATTAACTTGTGCTGACTTACATATAATTTATTGATATTTATGTATTTAAATACATATAGCTAAATATAGCAAAATTGTATATTTATATATAACTACACATTAATAATTAATCTAAACTCAGTTTAGATTTAACAAATTTTCCAATGAAAAATCCTAACACATCTTTTGTGAAATATGTTCATTAGTGATCAGTAAAATATAAAGTACCATTTTCCTTCTATCTCATTAGAAAACCTGAAAATACTCACAATATTTAACATTCGCAGGGTTATAGATACAAATGTATTTTTCTCTCTTGCTACTAAGATTGTAAATTAAGTACCACCCTTTAGGTTAGTAATAAGGCAGTACTTGTCAAGACAAAATGTGCATGTTTAATTAATAATTATACTTCAAGAACTCTATCATGCAGAAATATTTATAGGAGTACACAAAGAAATGGGTACAATATTGTTCATGTAAGTATAATTTGTAATAATAAACAGTGGGCAATAATAAAGCCTACCAATAAGAGAAGGGGGAACATTTATTTTAACATTTATTTTGAAGTACTAAGCAGGCATTCAAGAGAATAAGGAAACTCACATCATCTGATATGATAGGGTATCCTTGATGTGCAGTAAATAAAACCAACTGCAAAATATAATAGATGGCATGCTCCCATTTTTGCCTTAACAAGTCAATTTTTTTAAAAATGTATACATCTGTGTATATGTGTGCATGTCAGTACATGTATTTCTAGGTGTATTAATAGGTCTGATTTTAATAGAGGGGCATAGTAAGCTCAAGACTATGCCACAAAGAGGCTATCTGGAGATAAATATCCTCTCCTTAATCTCCATCCCCCCTTTTACCTCCTGTAAGGGCTTCCTTCCCCTTGACCTCACCCAGCTGGAAATAAGGGAAAAGTGCACCCCCGGGTCTCCTGAGGCAGACAAAAGAAAAGAATGGTGAGCGTGTCCAGAGGGCAAAGAGAAGATATCCAGTAGAACAATATGAGCATAAGGAAAATGAGGAGTTACAAAGCATTATCTAGAATATGATAACCTTTTACACATACATTATACAGTGTCAGGCCTCTGAGCCCAAGCCAAGCCATCGCATCCCCTGTGACTTGCATGTCTGCCCAGATGGCCTGAAGTAACTGAAGAATCACAAAAGAAGTGAAAATGCCCTGCCCCGCCTTAACTGATGACATTCCACCACAAAAGAAGTGAAAATGGCCGGTCCTTTCCTTAAGCGATGACATTACCTTGTGAAATTCCTTTTCCTGGCTCATCCTGGCTCAAAAAGCTCCCTCACTGAGCACCCTGTGACCCTCACTCCAGCCCGCCAGAGAACAACCCCCCTTTGACTGTCATTTTCCTTTACCTACCCAAATCCTATAAAACGGCCCCACCCTTATCTCCCTTCGCTGACTCTCTTTTCGGACTCAGCTCGCCTGCACCCAGGTGATTAAAAAGTTTTATTGCTCACACAAAGCCTGTTTGGTGGTCTCTTCACACGGACGCGCATGACATTTTGGTGCTGTGACTCGGATCAGGGGACCTCCCTTGGGAGATCAATCCCCTGTCCTCCTGCTCTTTGCTCCATGAGAAAGATCCACCCCCGGGTCCTCAGACCCACCAGCCCAAGGAACATCTCACCAATTTTAAATCGGGTAAGCGGCCCCTTTTTACTCTCTTCTCCAACCTCTCTCACTATCCCTCAACNTGCTTACAGATTCATTCCTCGACTAGCCCTCCCCAACCTGCCCAGAAATTTCCTCTTAAAAAAGCGGATAGAGCTAAAGGTACAGTCAAGGTTAATGCTCCTTTTTCTTTATCCCACCCCTCCTAAATCAGTTAGCGTTTAGGCTCTTTTTCATCAAATATAAAAAACTTAGCCCAGTTCATGGCCTGTTTAGCAGCAACCCTGAGATGCTTTTCAGCCCTCAACCCTGAAAGGTCAGAAGGCCGTCTTACTCTTAATATGCATTTTATTTTATTACCCAATCTGCTCCCAACATTAAATAAAGCTCCAAAAATTAAATTCTGGCCCTCAAACCCCACAACAGGACTTAATGAACCTCACCTTCAAGATGTACAATAATAGAGTAGAGGCAGCCAAGTAGCAACTTATTTCTAAGTTGCAATTCCTTGCCTCCACTGTGAGACAAACCCCAGCCACATCTCCAGCACACATCTCCACAACTCCAAATGCCTGAACCGCAGCTGCCAGGGGTTCCTCCAGAAACTCCTTCCCCAGGAGCTCGCTACAAGTGCCAGAAATCTGGCCACTGGGCTAAGGAATGCCCACAGCCTGGGATTCCTCCTAAGCTGTGTCCCATCTGTGTGGAATCCCACTGGAAATCGAACTGTCCAACTCGCCTGGCAGCCACTCCCAAAGCCCCTGGAGCTCTGGCCCAAGGCTCTCTGACTCCTTTCCAGACCTTCTCGGCTTAGCGGCTGAAGATCAACACTGCCCCATCTCCTCGGAAGCCTCCTGGACCATCACAGACGCTCTGGGTAACTCTTACAGTGGAGGGTAAGTCCATCCCCTTCTTAATCAATACGGAGGCTACCCACTCCACATTACCTTCTTTTCAAAGGCCTGGTTCCCTTGCCTCCATAACTGTTGTGGGTATTGACAGCCAGGCTTCTAAACCTCTTAAAATTCCCCAACTCTAGTGCCAACTTGGACAACATTCTTTTATGCACTCCTTTTTAGTTATCCCCACCTGTCCAGTTCCCTTATTAGGCCAAGACATTTTAACTAAATTATCTGCTTCCCTGACTATTCCTAGGCTACAGCCACACTTCATTGCCGCCTTTTCCCCCAGTTCAAAGGCTCCTTCACATCCTCCCCTCGTATCCCCCCACCTTAACCCACAAGTATAGGACACCTCTACTCCCTCCTTGGTGACTGCTCATGCACCCCTTACCATCTCATTAAAACCTAATCACCCTTACCCCACTCAATGCCAACATCCCATCCCACAGCACGCTTTAAAAGGATTAAAGCCTGTTATCAGTCGTCTGCTATAGCATGGCCTTTTAAAGCCTGTAAACTCCCCTTACAATTCCCCCATTTTACCTGTCCAAAAACCAGACAAGGCTTACAGGTTAGTTCAAGATCTGCACCTTATCAACCAAATTGTCTTGCCTGCCCACCCCGTGGTGCCAAACCCATATACTCTCCTATCCTCAATACCTCCTTCCACAACCCATTATTCTGTTCTGGATCTCAAATATACTTTCTTTACTATTCCTTTACACCCTTCATCCCAGCCTCTTTTTGCTTTCACTTGGACTGACCCTGACACCCATCAGGCTCAGCAAATTACCTGGGCTGTACTGCTGTAAGTCCTCACAGACAGCCGCCATTACTTCAGTGAAGCCCAAATTTCTTCCTCATCTGTTACCTATCTCGACATAATTATCATAAAAACACATTCTCCCTGCTGATCGTGTCCAGCTCATCTCCCAAACTCCAATCCCTTCTACAAAACAACAACTCCTTTCCTTCCTAGGCATGGTTAGTGCGGACAGAATTCTTACACAAGAGCCGGGACCGCGTCCTGTAGCCTTTCTGTTCAAACAACTTGACCTTGCTGTTTCAGCCTAGCCCTCATGCCTGGGCGCAGCGGCTGCCACTGCTTTATTACTGTTAGGGGCCCTAAAAATCACAAACTATGCTCAACTCTCTACAGTTCTTATAGCTTCCAAAATCTATTTTCTTCCCCCAACCATTGTTCAAGACAACGCTTATGCTGATAAGGTAGCTAAAAAAGCAGCCATCAAAAGGCATCAGATCTCATCGCTCAGGACAATGCTTATGCTGATAAGTTAGCTAAAAAAGCAGCTAGCATTCCAACTTCTATCCCTCAAGGCAGTTTTCCTCCTTCACATTGGCCACTCCCACCTACTCCCCTGCTGAAACTTCCACCTATCAATCTTTTCCCACACAAGGCAAATAGTTTTCAGACCAAGGAAAATACCTCTTTCCAGCCTCACACGTCCATTCTATTCTATCGTCATTTCATAACCTCTTCCATGTAGGTTACAAGCTGCTAGCCCGCCTCTTAGAACCTCTCATTTCCTTTCCATCGTGGAAATCTATCCTCAAGGAGATCACTTCTCAGTGTTCCATCTGTTATTCTAGTACCCCTCAGGGATTGTTCAGGCCCCCTCCCTTTCCTACACATCAAGCTCGAGGGTTTGCCCCTGCCCAGGACTGGCAAATTGACTTCACACACATACCCCGAGTCAGAAAACTAAAATATCTCTTAGTCTGGGTAGACACTTTGACTGGATGGGTAGAGGTCTTTCCCACAGGGTCTGAGAAGGCCACGGCAGTCATTTCTTCCCTTCTGTCAGACCTAATGCCTCAGTTTGGCCTTCCCACCACTATACAGTCTGATATCAGACCAGCCTTTAATAGTCAAATCACCCAAGCAGTTTCTCAGGCTCTTGGTATTCAGTGAAACCTTTATATCCTTTACCGTCCTCAATCTTCAGGAAAGGCAGAACGGACTAATGGTCTTTTAAAAACACACCTCACCAAGCTCAGCCACCAACTTAAAAAGGACTAGACAATACTTTTACCACTTTCCCTTCTCAGAATTCAGGCCTGTCCTCGGAATGCTACAGGTTCCAGCCCATGTGAGCTCCTGTGTGGACACTCCTTTTTATTAGGTCCCAGTCTCATTCCAGACACCAGACCAACTAGACTGCACCCCAAATAACTTGTAACCCCTACTATCTTCTGTCTAGTCATACTCCTATTCACTGTTCTCAAATACTCATAAATGCCCTACTGGTGTTTACACTGCTAGTTTACACTGTTTCTCCAAGCCATCACAGCTGATATCTCCCGGTGCTATCCCAAACCGCTACTCTAAATTCCCTCTTAAAGTAAATAAATAATCTTTGCAGGGAAGGGCTATGCTGAGCCTCCTTAAGCACTCTCTAATTAGATGTCCTAGGTCCTCCCAATTCTTAGTCCTTTAATATCTGTTTTCTCTCCTCCTTTTATTCAGACCTTGTGTCTTCCGTTTAGTTTTTCAATTCATACAAAACCACATCCAGGCCATCACCAATCATTCTATGCAACAAATGCTCCTTCTAACAACCCCACAATATAGCCCCTTACCACAAGATCTCCCTTCAGCTTAATCTCTCCCACTCTAGGTTCCCATGCCGCCCCTAATCCCGCTTGAAGCAGCCCTGAGAAACAGTGTTCATTCTCTCTCCATACCACCCCATAAAAATGTTCACTGCCCCAGCACTTCAACACTATTTTGTTTTATTTTTCTTACTAATATAAGAAGGCAGGAATGTCAGGCCTCTGAGCCCAAGCCAAGCCATTGCATCCCCTGTGACTTGCAGGTCTGCCCCGATGGTCTGAAGTAACTGAAGAATCACAGAAGAAGTGAAAATGCCCTGCCCCGTCTTAACTGATGACATTCCACCACAAAAGTAAAAATGGCCGGTCCTTGCCTTAAGTGATGACATTACCTTGTGAAAGTCCTTTTCCTGGCTCAAAAAGCTGCCCCACTGAGCACCTTGTGACTCTCACTCCTGCCCGCCAGAGAACAACCCCCCTTTGACTGTAATTTTCCTTTACCTACTCAAATCCTATAAAACGGCCCCACCCTTATCTCCCTTCGCTGACTCTCTTTTCGGACTTAGCTCGCCTGCACCCAGGTGATTAAAAAGTTTTATTGCTCACGCAAAGCCTGTTTGGTGGTCTCTTCACACGGATGCGCATGACATACTGTGGTTAATTTTTTATATTTTTGCTTACATGTATTTGTTAATTTTGATAAAAACAAATGTGTTATGAAATAAAATAAGAATTCCAAAAAACTAAAAACTAAAAAGGTCTGAAGAGATTTCACATTAAGATGAAATATCTAATTTTGCTCTCTCAAAAAACACACTAAAAATCCCACACCTACAAAGAATAACCAAAAAAAAGAACAGTATTTTAAAAGCTGGAAAGCAGAAAGCCAAATGTTGACTATCTTGGCAGACCTGAAAAGACAAAGTGTAAGCCAGCAGAGGAAAAAGTTGAGAACAAACCCACAGAATCCTCCTAAGGCCTGGGAAGCGGAAGCATCAGGTACTGCTGGAGCGAATGGAGATGAATGGCAGTGTGCCAAAATAAAGACGATTAGGTAATGAGGGAGGGGCAGGTGGATTCCTATATTCCCTTCTCTCTCTGCACCTCTGGGTAACTGTCCCTCTCCTACCCCAGCATAAACCTGCATGTCTATTCTCTAGAGAAGGTAAAACTGAGTTTCCCAATTAGGAAATGCACAGTTTAGGGCATGGTTACCACTCTAAGAACAGTGGGATTGAGTGACCATATACACACTCAATCCTGAATGCTAAAACCTCAGACCATCTTCCCTGGATGAGCTCTCAGATGGCTGGCAACAAGATCCTTAGTCCTATGCCAGTTGTCCTATAGAACATTCTGCAATGATGGAAATGTTCCCTAGGTATGCTTTCCAAAACTGCGGCCATTAGCTCCATGTAGCTACTGAGCATCGGAAATGTGGCTAGTGCCACCGAGGAAATGAATTTTTAACTTAATTTTATTTCAACTTAAATAGCTACATGTGGGTAGTGGCCACAGGATTGAACAGCACATTCCTAGGCAGAAGACAGGAGTATACTCTCTGAGAAGCCTGACCAGGTTATGAGGAAAGACGGAAATACAGAAACAGGCCAGGCGCGGCGGCTCATGCCTGTAATCCTAGCACTTTGGGAGGCCGAGGCGGTCAGATCACTTGAGGTCAGGAGTTCGAAAACACAGAAACATTGAGGGATTCCCTAATAAACAGCTCACATAAATCACCCCTCAGTAAAGCCCAAAGTTCACAAGCCTCACCTATGTGCAAGCCTCTACTGGCTTTCTAAGTCACCCATTTTTTATTAGGAACAGATAATGAGACTTCCGAGCAAACACTCTAACATGACATTAGAGACTAAATTAAACAGGAAAAAACAAAGTATACTTGAAGGAAATAAACTATTCAGGGGAAAAGAAAACTTCAAAGAAAACTATAACATTTTCAAAAGACAATAAATACTGCAATCAGGAAACAACATATTCTTGTGGGAAAATAAAATGAAGAAAGGAAATATCCAGAGAATAAAAGAGCTACTGAAAGTTTAAAACAGCAAAATGATTAGCAAAATTATATACAACTAAAGAGTA
>NW_016814242.1:341383-354900 GCF_001698545.2 Rhinopithecus bieti
TTTATTAGGAACAGATAATGAGACTTCCGAGCAAACACTCTAACATGACATTAGAGACTAAATTAAACAGGAAAAAACAAAGTATACTTGAAGGAAATAAACTATTCAGGGGAAAAGAAAACTTCAAAGAAAACTATAACATTTTCAAAAAGACAATAAATACTGCAATCAGGAAACAACATATTCTTGTGGGAAAATAAAATGAAGAAAGGAAATATCCAGAGAATAAAAGAGCTACTGAAAGTTTAAAACAGCAAAAATGATTAGCAAAAATTATATACAACTAAAGAGTTAGAAAATAAAGTTGAGGCCGGGCACGGTGGCTCAAGCCTGTAATCCCAGCACTTTGGGAGGCCGAGACAGGCGGATCACGAGGTCAGGAGATCGAGACCATCCTGGCTAACACGGTGAAACCCCGTCTCTACTAAAAAATACAAAAAGCTAGCCGGGCGAGGTGGCAGGCGCCTGTAGTCCCAGCTACTCGGGAGGCTGAGGCAGGAGAATGGCATGAACCCGGGAGGCGGAGTTTGCAGTGAGCGGAGATCCAGCCACTGCACTCCAGCCCGGGCGACAGAGTGAGACTCCGTCTCAAAAAAAAAAAAAAAAAAAAAAAAAAAAAAAAGAAAATAAAGTTGAGAAAAAATCTCCCAAAAAGCCCAGCAGAAGATGAAGAGATGGAAAGTAGAAAGAATATATGAAAGGGCCAAGACATGATGTCCCATATGCCAGTAATACAAGGGCCAAAAAGAGAGTTGTGAGAAATTGGAGGGGGGGAAATCATTAACAACAATCTCAAAAAAATCCCCCAGAACTGGAGAAAATGACATTCCACATTAACAGAGCCTACTAAAAGCAAAGATAATGGATGAAAACAGATGTTCACCAAGGAACACCACTGTAACTTACTGAACAGTGGAGACAAAGAATGTTCCACAAACCTTCTAGAGAGGAAAACACAGGTCACATACAAAGGATTAAAAATTAGACCAGCTTTGAACATCTCAGCAGCCAATACCAGGAGCAAGACAAAAACAACAATGACTGCAAGACTCTAAAGAAAATTATTTCCAATCCGTCCCTGTAGCAAGTGTTAGAATAGTTAGTAGAAAAACACTATCAGACATGCCAGGTGTAAAAGTGACTTCCCATAAAATCTTTTAAAAAGAAGCTACTGGGAAATGGGCTCCACTAAAAGAAGTAAACAAAGACTAACAGAGATTTGAAATACAGCAAACAAGAGATCATCATAGATGAGAGGTCAACAAAGATGATCCTGAAAGGGAGATTTCAGGATGACAACTATACATTAGGTAGAGAAGGCATTCAGTCCAAATTCTGAGAGGATGGCACAAGAGGAAGACTCTCTGAAAGCTGTATCACCAAAATCCTTGCTACTAAACAAACCATCTGTTTGAGTCAAGAATAGAATGCCCAGGTGAACCTGGCACAAATTCTAATCTGTACTTGGCTTCTTGACAATGTACTAATAAATTCCTGCTCTCCCTGCCACATTTGGCTTCCACATCAGCTGATAACACTGATTTTATCTGTCATGAAGTACTCTGCTTTGTTGGGCGTGGTGGCTTACGCCTGGAATCCCAGCACTTTGAAAGGCTGAGGCGGGTGGTTCATTCGAGGCCAGGAGTTTGAGACCAGCCTAACCAACAAGCGAAACCCCGTCTCTACTAAAAATACAAAAATTAGCCAGGCATGGTGGCGCGCATCTGTAGTCCCAGCTACTCAGGAGGCTGAGGCAGGAGAATCATCTGAACCCAGGAGGCGCAGGTTGCAGTGATCAGGCCACTGTACTCCAGCCAGGGGGACACAACGAGACTCGGCCTTAAAAAAAAAAAAAAAAAAAAAGTACTCTCTGCTTTGACCTAATCCTGAAATATGGAGACAACACATGGTGAATTTAGAAACAGAAAATATATTCCCACTGGACAGCTATACTATTCAACAGCCCATTCATGTTGAAAACTCTCAATAAACTGGGCTTTGAAGGAAAATGCCTCAAAATAATAAGAACAGTCTATGATAAAAACCACAGCCAATGTCATACTGAATGGGCAAAAGTTAAGGCATGCCCCTTGATAACTGGCACAAAACAAAGATGCTCTCTCTTACTACTCCTATTCAACATAGTATTGGAAATCCTGGCTGAACAATCAGGCAAGAGAAAGAAATAAAGAGCATCCAAATAGGAAGAGAAGAAGTCAAATCATCCCTGTTTGCAGATGACATGAACCTATATCTAGAAAACCCCAAAGTCTTGGCCCAAAAACTCCTTAAGCTGATAAACAACTTTAGCAAAGTCTCGGGAAACAACATCAATGTATAAAAATCACTAATATTCCTATACATCAACAACAGTCAAGCCGAAAGCCAAATCACAAACACAATCCCATTCACAACTGCCACAAAAAGAATAAAATAGGAATACAGTTAATCATTAAGGTGAAAAGATTTCTACAAGGAGAACTACAGAACACTGCTCAAAGAAATCAGAGATGACACGAACAAATGAAAAAACATTTCATACTCACGGATAGAAAGAATCAATATCATTAAAATGGCCATACTACACAAAGTAATTTATAGATTCAATGCTATTCCTATTAAACAACCAATGACATTCTTCACAGAACTAGAAAAAAACAATTTTAAAAATCATATGGAACCAAAAAAGAGCCCAAAGAGCTTTTTGCTCAGGCAAACCTAAGCGAAAAGAACAAAGTTGGAATCATCATGCTACCCAACTTAAAACTATATTACAGGGCTACAGCAAACAAAACAGCATGGTACTGGTACAAAAACAGACACATAGACCAAAGGAACAGAATAGAGAACCCAGAAATAAGGCATCACACCTACAACTATCTGATCTTCAACAAAGCTGACAAAAACAAGCAATGGGGAAAGGACTCACTATTCAGTAAATGACTCTGGAAGAAGATTGAAGCTGGACACCTTCCTTACACTATACAAAAACATCATCTCAAGATGGATTAGAGACTTAAATGTAAAACTCAAAACTATAAAAACCCAGAAGGCAACATTATTCTGGACATAGGAACTTGCAAAGATTTCATGATGAAGATACCAAAAGTAACTGCAACAAAAGCAAGAATTGACAAATGGAATTTCAGAAAACTAAAAACTTTTGCACAGCAAAAGAAATTATCAACAGAGTGAACTAATGGAAAGGGAGGAAATTTTTTCAAACTATGCATCTGACAAAGGTCTAATATCCAGCATCTATAAAAAACTTAAACTTACAAGCAAAAAAATCCATTAAAAAGTGGGCAAAAGACATGAACAGGCACTTTTCAAAAGAAGACATACATGTGGCCAACAAGCATATGAGAAAAAGTTGAACATCACTGATCATTATAGAAATGCAAATCAAAACCACAATTAGATACCATTTCACACCAGTCAGAATGGCTATCACTAAAAAGAAAAAATAACACACGCTGGCAAGGTTTCAGAGAAAAATGAATGCTTATATGCTACTGGTGGGAGTGTAAATTAGTTCAACCATTGTGTTAAACAGTGTGGCAATTCTGCAAAGACCTAAAAAACCCACAAATCCCCTTACTGGATATATACCCAAAGAAATATAAATTGTTCTATCATAAAGACATGTGCATGTGTATGTTTACTGCAGCTATTCACAATAGCAAACACATGGAATCAACCTAAATGCCCATCAGTGGTAGACTGGATAAAGAAAATGTGGTACAAATACACCAGGAAATACTATGCAGCCATAAACAAAGAATGAAATCATATCCTTTGCAGGAACATGGATGGAGCTGGAGGCCATTATCCTAAGCAAACTAATGCAGGAATAGAAATCCAAATACCACATGGTCTCACTTATAAGTGGGAGCTAAAGGCTGAGAACACATTGACACACAGGGGAACAAAACACACTGGGACCTGTTGAAGGGCAGAGGGTGGGAGTGGATCAGGAAAAATAACTAACAGGTACTAGACTTAATATCTGGGTGACAAAATAATCTGTTTAACAAACCCCATGACACAAGTTTACCTATATAACAAACTTGCACATGTAAGCCTTGAACGTAAATAAAAATATTTAATAAAAAATTTCAAAAGACATCAATTAATCCCTGTTGGAATTATTTTTTGTTATAATCTCTAATCAAATACTCTACTAGAAAAGCAATCCTTGGGAGTCAGTTAAAACAAATATATCGGACAACTTTATAATTTTTCCAAGACAACTATAAGCAACACATTGATTTTGATTCAAATGACAAAATCAAATACACAAAATTAAAGTGAACACTAATGTCAATTATTGCATATAAAGTATATGCATATACAATAAGTCATTATTACAAAATTATCATTAGCAATAAAAATAGAAACATTTTAAAAGACAGCTAAAATAATCAGAACCTGATTACTGAGATTATTCTGCAATCTGAAGGAATTTAACTATATTCATTATTTATGTACCACTCTTCTTGTAAGCTTCAGAACTAGACACAAACTGTTTTTTTCCACAAACATTAGTGAAATATTTATGAGCTAATTAATTTCTTTTAAATCTATAGATGCTAATTTGCACAGCCTCATGCTGATGAACATATCTGTATTTTCTAACTGCTGTTAAAGAGTTTATGCAAGCCTTTCTGTGCAATCTACAAGAATCCACGTAATTTTCTTTCAGAACTTAGTAACATAAACTGTCCTCCCTGAAGAAATGGTATGCTTCTTTATTCCCCCAATGAGAACCATATTTGTTTTCCTTTTGAGTCTCAAATGCTCATAGCTAAATTTAACATTCAATTCCAGGAAGAAAGATTGTGGCTATTACTATCTCTTTCTCCTCTTTCAATCTTTTATTTGTATTTTTAATAGCATTATCACATGTGTCTTTTATTATTAAAAAACTTTACTTTTAGGAAGCGACTATTAATTAAAAATAGAATGTCACCATTAGTGACCTTACTCATCTTTACTTATTAATTTTAAAACAATGTCTCTATTAAAGTATGGTTTTGAGAAACCACTAGAAATATTTAAGAATTTATGTTAAAAATATTCCAAAGACAGAAAAGTATACTCCTTTAATAAACAAATCATCAAAAGAAAAAACCTTTATCCCTCTGGAAAAAAGAAACAGACAACAGGAAAGGAACAAACTACACAGTTTCATTCTTCCGGAAACAGTACAAAAGAATAATACTTTCTTAGGAACAAAAAGAAGTTACAAGATAACAAGCTTTTTAGTTAGGGAGAACTTAGCAGAAATAAAAGCCCAGTTCACCAATTCTGAGCAAACACAGCAGGACAGTTAAAGAGCAGAATGGGGCCAAACTTCAGTTATATGTACCCAAAATGAAGCAAGGAAGGACTCTGAACCATTAATGGATTCAATAAACAAGCTTGACAATTCCCTGGGGGGAGTCTATTCTGAGAGTTCTTAAACCAGAACAAAGTTGGTTAGGTTTATCTCAAAATGACATGATGCATCTCTTATTACTTACCTCTAGAGGTTTACTGAAAGGTTTAGTGTGAATTAAATATTCACAGTTCTCTAAACCCTGATATAATTATCTTGCTTAAAATTCAAGATAATACATAGAAGCCGAGTATATGCTGTATGGTTCTACTTATCTGAAGTTCAAGAACCGATAAGCTACATTATAATGTTACAAGTCCGAATATTGGTTATCCTTGGGAGGTGTGGAGCAGGTGTAGCAACTGAAAGCACTAGGGACCTTTTAAGATTTTGGTAATACTCTGTGTCTTGAATTCGTTGCTCGTTACACAGGGTGCATTCACTTTATTAAAACTGAAATTTGTGATTTATGTACTTCTCTATATGTATATTATAACAACATTCACCCAAAAATGTTACATGTATAAAATAATTTAACCTGGATATTTTATAAATCATCTAATTAGACATATGCAATTTATAGGAAGAAAATACAAACGGTCAATAAATATACAAAGAAATGTTCAACTTCACTATTTTCAAGAAAAACAATAAAACTTGATTCCCCTCTCCTGTAGATTGTTAAAAAAAAAAAAAAAAAAAAGTATACGTTTTGCCCCTGATATTCTAAAAATCATTGTTGGTGTCCTCGCCTTCAGAGCTGGAGAGAGTATCAAGTGGAATACCCAATTTAGAGGGCAAACTGCTAAGTAGCTACTGCTATTCTGAGAACCATTAATTCCCTCTTAGTATTTACCCTAGAGAAATATTCAACTGAATACAAAGATGTTTCCTTGCAGCATTGTCTGTAACAGAAAAAGGAGAAACATTAATGTCCACTGATGGAGAGAGAGCTAAACTAACTATGGCACATCCAAACACTATGACACAATATGCAGCAGCTGGAAAGAATGCAGTCAAGCTGTATTTTCTAAATTGATCTGCTCTCCAAGATGTATTGCTAAGAGAAAATGCAGTACCATTTTTGGAAGGAAGGAAACCACACCCTCCCCCCAAAAGCTTAATGCCATATGGTTTATATAAATAATTACAAATGCACAGAGTTCTGTCTAGAATACCTGCCCATGACACATACGGCTGCCTCTATGGGATGGGACAGCTGTGACTGAGGATAATGGTCAAAGGAAATTAAACCTTTCTCTAATGTTTCATAGAGAACATTTCCATTTGTTACTTACAGGGTAAAAGGAAAGAAGGGAGAGAGAAAAGAAGGGGAGAGAAAAAAGAAGTAGCTTAGCCATAGCCAAAGTAAGCTGCCTGCTAGTAACTGCGATTTTCCATGATCCCATAATCAAAGCAAAATGATTAATGTTAAGGTAGAAACAACCCATACCGGCTTAGGCAGATGATTGCTTGCCATACATTAAGCCCAAAGTAAATTTTCAGAGACAAATTAGAAAGACTGAAAACATAAATTGAGATAGGAATGATAAAAGTATCTTAGTAAACTAAAACGACATTGGTACCACCAAGGATCCTGAGCCTAATAAAACTATCATTTGGTTTACTGAGTAGCATTTATCTCTGTCCACTTGAAGTTTAAGCTCATGTTTTATTTTTCCCTTCATGAGACACAACCAGAAAAATATATAATAAAATAACTAAGTTATGAAGGCATATAGACTGTCAGAAAGCAGGTTTACTGAAATTAAATACATCTACACAAAACATGAGCCCATAAATATATGTTACATGTAACATGTTATATATATGTAACGCATATTATATGTAGTATATGTAGTATATATGTTTATGTTATATATATGTGTAATATATGTGTTTATATATACACACACATATATAAACACACACACACACACACACAAGTCCCTTAAGCATGAAGAAAGTTCTAGCAGAAAATAGATATTTAAAAGTCACCAAAAACAGAATGGTCATTCCTGACTATACTCATGTTTACTTTAGTCAAAAGCATATACTTGAAAAAAAATAAAAAGGAGAAAGAATCTGTCTAAATTTACCAAGTTAATCATTTCATTTAAACAGCAAATAAGCATCAATCAGTCAGTCATTCCACAGTCGTTAAAAACTCATATATTATTTGTACTATCAAATATTAACCATCTTTGGGCAAAGTACAAGGATAGTAACATGGAGTCTGCACCCTCCTATGGGTATCACCTAGGTGGGGAGAGAATAATGTATTTCAATAAGGGAGGAAGGAAATGACAAAAAAGAATATATTAAATGCCACATTCTGAGAAAATAAGCAGGTATGTGATAGTGAGTTCATAAAATCTTACAGGCCTAGATCTACAACTAAAATCACTGAGCTTTAAACATCTTTCGGCACACCTATGAAGGAAGTGAGCAGCCGGAAGGTTGAAGGTCCTGGTTTGTACTCACAGAGGCCAGTTGTGACAGTCAGGCTAAGACCTCACATCTCCTGTGACCGGCTAAGTGTTCTTTCCATTAGAAAGGGGCCTTTAGAAGGCTAAGGAAAATCAACTAAAACACAGAAAAGAAATTAAGATACAAACAAGGCCTAAGTCTTGAGGGAGGACAGTGCTCAGCCAAGCTAGGACAAAATGCAAAGACATAAAGAAACGGACTTCTTGACATTATTTTTTATGGTACACACTGCACAGTGATTGGTTTAGTCACAAGGAAGTTTTTCCATGGTCTCAGATTTCTGTTTGGTTTTGTTTTCTCCGAATTGTTTCAAACAATCTGAATTATTAGCAGCAAACTTTTTAAAATATCACCATTTTTTTCTGCACAAATAGCAAGTACACTATATTTCAACAACTTCCTGTTACTACACAAAGTTTCCTTACGAGATGTAGAAGTGAAAACCACATAAACCCACACTAAGTGGAACTCTACTATGTGAAACCATTTCAGAATGATTAGGGTAACTCTATTATATTCCACCTAGCTGTTATTTAAGGGACTACTTTTCAAATTACTTACTATGGTCCTCAAAATGTTAAACACAGAGTTACAATATGATCTGGCAAGTCCAGTCCTAGATATATAAACCCAAGTGAAATGAAAACATATGTCCACACAAAAAAAATATGAGATAGGAGACCCGCAGGACTTGTTTTCTGGTCACAACCCTACTGGTCAAAACAGGATCTGGCCCAGACAGGATGAAGTGAAAAAACAGGCAGTCATCCAAAGATGGCAAGGAAAGCAATCCCTAGCTGCCCTCATTGTCCATTAGCATAAGACACTCCCACCAGCGCCACGACAGTTTATAAATGCCATGGCAATGACCTGGAAGTTACCAACCCCTTCCTTGGGAAGGGCCTGGAAGTTATGGCTCCTTTCCTAGAAAGTTCTAAATAACCTGCCCCTTAATTTGCATGTAACTGAAAGTAGGTTTAAGTAAGTATAAGTGCAACTGCCAAGAGACCATACGTTGCCTACTCTGGGCCCCCTGCCTATGAGTTAGCCCTGTTCCGCAAGGAACAGTACTGCTCAATAAATGATTGCTGTCACTGGCTCACCCTTAAATTCTTTCCTGGGTAAAGCCAAGAATCCTCCTGGGTTAAGCCTCAATTTGGGGGCTCACTTGTCCTCCATCAATAGCAGCACTATTCATAATAAAGGTGGAAACAACCCAAATAGCCTTCACTTGTTGAACGGATAAACAAAAGTGGCATATCTATCAGTAGACATTATACTACAAAAAAAAGAGCAAGAGAGAGAGATGAGGTACTGACACATGCTACAACATAGATGGACTTTGAAAACACTATGCTAAGTGAAAAAAGCCAATCATTAATGGCCACATAGTAAATGATTTCATTCATATGAAATGCCCAGACCAGACAAAGCCACAGAGACAGAGAGCAGATCAGCGGTTCCCTAGGGCTGGGGCTAGGGGGACCGTGGGAATGTGAGGTATACTAATTAGTACAAAGCTTATGAAGGGGGGGGTTCTAAAATTAGACAGTGGTGATGGTTGCACAGCTCTGTGAACAGTCTAAAAACAATTGACTTGTACAGTTTAAATGAGTGAATTGTATATGTGAATTATATTTCAAAACAAAAAAAAATAATATGTTACTTAGCTGAGAGATTACCAAGACATGAATAACGAACCAATTCTGCCCTGGAAGTCATGAATGCCAAAGGAAAAGAGAAACTGTGAGGATACCCATCGCCTTACAAATTAGAAACAAGAACAAACACAAGCAAAGCAAGAGAACAAAAAGGGACCAAAAACTAAAGAGCTAAAGAGTGAAATCACCGAACAAAAAAAGCACTAGACAGAAATACATCAAAATGTTACCAATGGCTGTCCCTGCATAGTGAGACTATAGTTTTTTCCTTCCTCCCTTACTTTTATTTTGCAAATTGTGTGCAACTAGTATTATTTTTACATATTAACAAAAAATATCCCAGCAACATCTGTTCTGAAGAGAAAAATCAGAAGTTGGAATTTCTTATATTAAAGGACTGGACAAAAGTCCATCACTAACATACGTATCACTGAGGGTAGCACTAGCCACTAACATAAAGTATAAAATTTGAATTATACAATGTTAAATGGGTCCAATGTTTTTCATATATATAAAAGTTGATATTCAGACATTAATCTTTTTTTCTAATATAAAATCATTGATATTCACTGGAAGGCATAAAATACCACTGTTTCAGGGGAGGGCATCCAACAAGTGATTTGACTAGACAAGGAATAAAATGCTTTCCTTCATGTTTCGTATTATATCAATTATTTTTTCTTTTCTTGAGACAGAGGCTCACTCTGTCACCCAGGTTGGAGGGCAGTGGTATGATCTTGGCTCACTGCAACCTCCACCTCCTGGGTTCAACTGATCCTCCCACCTGAGCCTCCCAAGTAGCTGGGACCACAAGCATGGGGCACCATGCCCAGCTAATTTTTTTTTTTTTTTGTATTTTTTGATAGAGACAGGGTTTCACCATGTTGACCACCGCACTCAGCCTATAATCAAATCTTTAAAACACAAACTGCTCATATTCTTTACAAAATCTATAGTTATGTCATTATCTTTAATAAAAGACTTTTCTAAAGTTACAGATTAATGCAAACTGAATGAACACACCACCATTTTGCCAAATAAAACAGACATCTGTTACCAAAGCACTGAGGGTTTAGTCTAGGTCCCTGCTGCTTGCAGCACAGAAAGCCAATCACTGAGATGAGTATTGCCAGAGAAAAAGGCTTTAACTGGATGTGCAGCAAAGGAGATGGGAGATCAGTCTCAAATTCACCTTCTTGCCCAACTAGAATCAGGAGTTTATAAGCAGGAAAGAAATGTAACTACACACACACACACACACACACACACACACACACAGAGAGAGAGAGAGAGAGAGAGAGAAAGAGAGAGAGAGAGAGAACAAAACAAAAAATGGAATTAGGGAGTGGTAAGGAAGAGGAGACGGTCAACAGGCAGCAGGTGGTTGGGTCAGTCAATCATGACGGGTGAAGAGGCTGGTGTCTCACTGTCCAGATACGGTGATTTCGTAAGTTTCAGTTCTCTTTATACTATCTGGGAGGCCTGATGGTTGGTTTCCTGAAAAAGGAACTCAGATAAGACAACAGTAACTTTCTCGGGTTTTAAGCCTGGGAGGGTCAATTTCTATGGTTATTCAAAAGAAACTATAAAATCGGTTCCATGGGACAAGTGGGCTGGTTTCACATCTGTCATTCATATTATTTTTTCTTTTAACAGATACAAGCAAAATGATGAAAATATTTAAATCCATTTCCCTCTTACAACCTGTTTTTCACACAGCAAAGGGTAGTTTACCCACAGTGATTCATGAAATGTCTTCAAGGGTTTGGCCCCCTAACTCTGTTTACTATGTGTAAGTATTTTCTGCAGAGAGAATCCCTAACATTTTCAGAGGGGTTTGTAACTAAAAGAATTAAGGCACTATTGCTTTAGAAAAACAATTCAGCAGCAGCCAAAGAGAGTCTTCTGCTAGAAACAAATTCTAGAGACGTGCTTAACTCTCATAAAACTATACTGTGTAATTTTCATTCATGAAACAAGCTTATCTAGGCAATGAGGTAGAGCCACAGATAAAGTATATACAGTCACTATTCTACAAAATAATTCTAACCTGAGAAGTCAAAAAACCATGAAGTACTGAAGAAAAAGTAGAAATAAGAGATCTATTTCTTATGTATATATTATAGGTAGTATTATTTTGTTTCTACTTATTGGCATTAGGTTTTGTTTATTAAATACTTGAGATGCTTTTATGATTAACATCTCATAATATGAATGGAATCAAATAATTTTTTATTCAAAGCATTTCTGATTGAATTCTATCAACCAAGGAATTTTGTGTGAATGTTACTAATGTTAATAAAATGGGTGGGTTTTTTTTACTTATTCTCAAAGACAATGGCTTTATATAAAAGTATATTTTGTACAAATAATAATAGGGTTAATTACTGAAACATCTGCTTGGCTATTAAAATGCTGACCCTTTTATTCTCTAGATTTATAAAAATCAAAGTTAAGTAACAGATGGAGAATGACCATAGAACTCTATTTATCCTGAAGTGTTTCATGTAGCCCATTCTTACCATCAATAAATAAAAACATAGATAGTTAATGTGACTGCCAATAAAAAGACTTTATTTGGTAATAAAATCTCATGAAGACTTAAGAAAGGTAATTGGTACTCATAGGATGTTTTTAAAATTATTTATAGGATATACAGATGTAACTCTTTGATGGACAAAAAGAGACTATTTTCAGAACAGTATAATCATTAAAATACTATGTAAGACATCCTTGAAAATCTGATCTAAAAACCACATTGCTTATACAATCATATACCATGGAAATTCAGGGTTCAAAGAGGCTTTAGAGATAACTTAGTCCACTGGCTTGCAAACTTCTGGATCATGAAACTCTTCATCCAAAAATCCCACCAAGAAGTCTCACATAAAACAAGTAAAAATACAGCAGCAGGCTGGGAGCAGTGGCTCAATCCTGTAATCCCAGCACTTTGGGAGGCCAAGGTGGGTGGATCACCTGAGGTCAGGAGTTCGAGACAAGCCTGGCCAACATGGAGAAACCCCGTCTCTACTAAAAATACGAAAAATTAGCCAGGCGTGACGGCGGGCACCTGTAATTCCAGCTACTCAGGTGACTGAGGCAGGAGAATAGCCTAAACCCAGGAGGCGGAGGTTGCAGTGGACCAAGACTGCACCACTGTACTCCAGCCTGGGCAATAAGAGCGAAACTCCGTCTCCAAAAACAACAACAACAACAACAAAACACAGTCTCTATTTCAGAGCCCAACTCCACTCCTCACCTCTGTCAGGACCTCTCCTTCTTAGAGGTGTTAAAGAACATCATCTGAAATCAGTGGCCCAGGTAAACCCTTTCTATTCTAGATGAGGTAACAGAGATCAGATTCAGTGTTGACAGTTTATTTTCTTACTGCTAAGAAAATTTTTATCCAGACTGCCTGGTAGTTGTTTTACACCTTATATAATCTTCATTTAAAGTTAGTCACAAACATATAACTTTAGAGATAGAAGGAGCCTAAGGGCAGGCTTCCCACTCTCAGTCTGGTCTCTCCAGTCTACTCTACCTGTATTAAAATTGGTTGCATTAAAAATGAGTATTTTTTCAGAAATCATTAAAAGACATGGAAGAAAAGAGAAATACCGTATAAAAAACTTTACATACAATATTCCAATTCTTACAACTCTGTAAGGTGGTTAACCATAATATCCATTATACAGATGCAGAAAGTGAGTTCAGAAACATTTAAACATCCCCATGAGAGAGGATAAAGTAAGAAACCATGAGAGAGGATAAAGTAAGAAACCCATCAGGCAGGCAGTTGGGGTGGGTCCTTGCTTGTTAAAACTCCTTCAAACAAAAAAGCCTGAAAATCAAACTGCAGGCCCCACATAAGAAAGAGCCCATGTCCTTCAATGGAATGCTTACTCTGTGAACCCAAAACCCTTTGACACATTTCCCTCCCCTTGGCACGCCTTAGTCTCTTACTTTTTTTTTTTTTTTTTTTTTTT
>NW_016814242.1:355079-370007 GCF_001698545.2 Rhinopithecus bieti
GAGACGGAGTCTCGCTCTGTCACCCAGGCTGGAGTGCAGTGGCCGGATCTCAGCTCACTGCAAGCTCCGCCTCCCGGGTTCCCGCCATTCTCCCGCCTCAGCCTCCTGAGTAGCTGGGACTACAGGCGCCCGCCACCTCGCCCGGCTAGTTTTTTGTATATTTTAGTAGAGACGGGGTTTCACCGTGTTCGCCAGGATGGTCTCAATCTCCTGACCTCGTGATCCGCCCATCTCGGCCTCCCAAAGTGCTGGGATTATAGGCTTGAGCCACCGCGCCCGGCCTAGTCTCTTACTTTTATCTACTGACATATGTTTACCTTTCTGGTAATTAGCCACAGGCTAAGTCTTCATTTATATACGGTGAATCATCACACTTCAGCCCCTGACTGGTCCCAGGCCGAGGTCCTGGGCCGAGCCTCCACCTCTGCCTCCAATTCTTTACACTAACATACCTCTAAGTGGTGCTTTCTCCAAAACAGCCTGCAGACCAGTCAACACATTCCTCATCTTTCCAGTCCATAAAATCCCTGGACTCAGCCTCACAGCTGGCAACCCTCTTTCAGGCCCCCTCTCAGTTGTAGAGAGTTTTTCTCTTTTGCTTATTAAAACTTTTGCTCCAAACTCACTCTCGGTGGCCACGCTCCTTAATTTTCTTGGTCGTGAGACAAAGAACTCTGGGTAACACCTCAAACAAGACTGCTTCACCTAGACCACATAACTGGCAAGCAGCAGAGACAGGATTTAAACCTACATCCATTTAACTCCAAATCCTGAACTGTTTCCAATAAACAACTTTACATTTGTGTAGCACAAATTCCAGGTATGAAAGAAAGGAGGACTCCATGGTGCAGGCAGAGAAAAATGCCATATATTGTTCACAATAATATCAGAGTGACAGTTATCTACTAATATGAATACCCTAAGTTATTGGCATTGCTGAAATGAGGTGATGAAGAGTATGGCTGACAATGCATTAAAAACTAAGAAGAAACAAAGTAACAAGAAGACCAACAAAGCAAAGCTCAGTTTAAATTAATGAGGCCTAGATTATGAATGTAAAGAAAGTTTTAAAAATAACTATTCAAAGAATCAACAATGAGAAATTGAATCACTAAACTTAAGCAAAAGCATTAAGCCCAAAAGTGAATGAGAAAAAATTTGCCAGAGGCTGCTACAAATGAGTAAATTACAATTTATTTGCAACAAAATTATTTACAAAATAATAAAATGTTTTTCAGATACTTAACAAAATGCTACAAAAATAGTTATTAACGAAAAGTCTACCATTCTTAATAAAATTCAGTTTTCTCTAAAAGATTTTATCCTTGATTATACCTAGAATCCTGATAAAAAAGCAATTCAGTGTAAAGATTAAAAAATATAAAAAGTTAAGCTACTAAAATTCCACATAACTAATAATTACAAAAGCAACATTCTAGAAGTTATTGGGGATGGCACTTCTCCAAGAAATTAAATGAGTTAGTGGGATTAAAGTAAAAAGGAACTGGTATTAGGGTTGCCTTGTATTGTGTTTACTCCAAGCACTTCTGGTTTATATCAGAAAATGTGGAGTCTAGAGGATATATACAGGGCATCTTCCCTAAGTATCAGTTTTACTATATTTTGGAAAGAATACTTTTACCTTCATACACAAGCACACAAAGTAGATCATAAAAGTCTCATGAAACTTACAATCTAGCAGAGGAATCTAATTCTGAAATAAGTAAATAGTGACATTGTAATAAGGGCTATGAAAGCTATAACAAGAGTTATATGCTCTTACAGGAAGGCCAGAAATAATAACAGTAGTAGAGCTAAAGTAGAGAAGTTTTGTTTTGGTTTTCGGCTTTTGTTTATGGGTTTACTGGGGGCTGCCTAGGTGGAGATAGGGCTGAAGAAAGCAGAGTGTGTATGGTATCCCACATCCCTGGGCAGGTAGGTATTTGTTAGGTTCAAGGAACTGAAATGAGATTCAGATAAGCATTTTTAATAATAAAAAATAGGACCACAATATCTTTATAACTCTAGAGCGAGAGGATGCTAGCCTTAACACTAATCCATTGCATTTGCATATGACACATTACATAGAGTTTACAAATCACTTTCCATTACACTCTCATTTGACCTTTGCAGCAACCTACAAGACAGAAAAGGTAGGAATTTTACAAATGAAAAAATGGGTTTGTGCCCAAGTCATAAAGCCAGATAATGGAAGCACTGGAGGTATCGCTGATCCTACTGAATGTCCTCTAGTTATCATATGCATGTCCACATGTCCATCACCTATACAATACCCGGAAGAAAGACCCCAGGAAACTCCACTAACTGAGAGGCTACTCTGTGCCAAGGACAGAATCAGAGGCAAAAGGCACAGTGAGCTGGCCTTACCCTACAGGATTCCTGCAACCAACTAATTCAGAAAGAGGGATCCCGATATGGTTTGGGTCTGTGTCCCCACCCAAATCTCGTGTCGAATTCCAATCCCCAATGTTGGAAGAGGGGCCTGGTGGGAGGTGACTGGATCATGGAGACAGATTTTCCCCTTGCTGTTCTCATAATAATAAGTTCTCATGAGATCTCGTTGTTCATAAAAATGTGTAGCACTTCCCCCTTTCTCTCTCTTCCTCCTGCTCTGGCCATGTAAGACAATCCAGCTTCCCCTTTGCCTTCTGCCAAGACTGTAAGTTTTCTGAGACCCCCCCAGCCACGCTTCCTGTACAGCCTGTGGCACCATGAGCCAATTAAACCTCTTTTCTTTATAAATTACCCAGTCTCAGATAGTTCTTTATAGCAATGCAAGAACAGACTAATACAGACCCCAATATATTATGTGTATCTCCACAGCAAAGAAGTCAAGAATAATACATAACCACCTATCTCATCAAAAAACAAAAAATGTTTTCATGTAAATCTTTAGAAAAACCATGAGGCAAAGAAGTTTGATACCTACTGACTGCTTCGACTTATACTCCAGGACTCACACTCTACTAACAACCACACCTGTGTAATCCATCCAACACCCTCTCCTCTGTCCTTTCATCCCCACCCTTACTTTCTTTACCTATGAAATGAGAAGACTGGGGCTCCATTGGTGGTTCTCAACAAAATGGCACTACCCCTCTAAGAACATTTTGGAATCTGTTGGTGATTTTTCTTTCTTCTGTTTTTTTTTAAACTTCTAGCATAATCATACCTTATATTGCATTTTAAATTATATTCCTTTTATTTTTCCTTTATATTGCAATTAGAGAATTATTACTATATTGATTCATTTTTTTATGGGGTAAAATTTTCATTAGGAATTTCATTTCAGGACACTGAGAGTATTAGAGTATTAGTAAGGAGAGTATTAGAAATATTTAATATGAAAGGGGGGCTTTGGATTAGACAGAATTAAACATTAACAGACTAGATGATCTTGAAGGTTCTTTCCAGTTCTATAATTTACTGATTTTATGAATATTTGGAGCACAAATAATGAGACAAAGAACACTGATAAAGAGAGTGTACATAATGATTTGTGGGCAAGAACAAAAAATCCTAAATCTGCTTCTGCACTTGATTAAATAAATTTGTAGGAAAGCAATTACATCTTACTGCCTAAAATATTACATATCAGAATACTGTGTACTTTACTTTTAAGAAAAGATTAAAATGTCAAAAGCAAAATGATCTTATAATAGGAACTGACAAACACAAGTTCAAAAGCGAGTTCTGGGATTGGCAAAGATTCAGCCCATATGCTCCAATGATCAATTAAAAAAAAAAATCACACTTCATGGAATGGTTATATCGTGAAACGAACCTGGATTCAGTAAGATAAATATATAGATTTAATATACTTCCCTCCACCCGCAAACAGAAAATTGGTGATACATTTCAAAAAAAGTATCAAAATGATTAAAACAGAAAGATGAAGCTTTGAGGATCAACTGATCAATTTTTCCATGGGAAGAGCAGGGGAGAGAATACAGAAATTAAGAAGACATGGCACCCCTTTTAGCAAGCCAACATTCCAAAGCTACTGCAGATTTTTTTTTTTTTCAAAAAAATAAATAAATAAAAGAATGCCTACTATAGGTTAGGCACCCCCCATACACACACTTACATATATGTATGTATACTTATATTTACAGGTTTATATTTTTGCATATCATAACACTTAATAATCATAACCTTTCAAGGCAAATATTATTGTCCACTTTCACTTAGGAACAATATGAGGTTAAAAGACAATACAGGGATTTCCAGCCATCAGGACCATGTGAAACAAGTCTTTCAAAAATAAGCCTAAAAGCCTCTGAAGAAAAAAGCTGTCGAAGTTTACACAAACTTGACTCTGTAGAAGAGTTCTGCTAAACTTCACCCACTGACTTAACATTGTATATGAAACTATTTTGTTTTTGGTTTTGGTCTTTTTGTTTTTTGGTTTTAAGACAAGGTCTCGCTCTGTCGCCCATGCTGGAGTGCAGTGGCGCAATCATAGCTCACTGCAACCTCAAACTCCTGGACTCCAGTGATCCTCCTGCCTCATCATCCTGAACAGCTGTGACAACAGGCACACACCATCATAACCTGGCCAATTTTTTTTTATTTTTCTATTTTATTTTTAATTACTTAGTTGGTTATTGAGTTATTGGACTGACTGACTGTAGAGATGGGAGGATCTCACTATGTTGACCAGGCTGATCTTGAACGCCTGGCCTCAAGAGATCCTACCACCTCGGCCTCTCAAAGTGTTGGTTTATAGGCACGAGCCACTTCGCCCAGTCAAAACTACTTTTTTTTTTTTTTTTTTTTTGAGACGGAGCCTCGCTCTGTCGCCCATGCTGGAGTGCAGTGGCCGGATCTCAGGTCATTGCAAGCTCCGCCTCCCGGGTTCACGCCATTCTCCTGCCTCAGCCTCCCGAGTAGCTGGGACTACAGGCGCCTGCCACCTAGCCCGGCAATTTTTTTTGTATTTTTTAGTGGAGACGGGGTTTCACCGTGTTAGCCAGGATGGGCTCCATCTCCTGACCTCGTGATCCACCCGTCTCGGCCTCCCAAAGTGCTGGGATTACAGGCTTGAGCCACCGCGCCTGGTCAAAACCACTTTTTAAATAACTAATGCCTCTATGTACTAAGAACTTCCATGACCGTTACCTAATTTGATATTTCAACATTTTATCTTAGTTGGTATCATATTTAAGATATTCATCTGATTTGACAGCCCCCATTATTCTAGTCCATAAAGGAAGAAGAAAAAAGATCAGTGGTACCAGGGATTAGGGAGAGAATGTGACAATAAAGGGATAGCACAAGGAGTTTTCTAGAGTGACAGAACTGTTCTGTATCTTGACTAGAGTTGGGGGTTACACAACTACACATATACTAACACTGATGTATGTCAAAAGAAAAAAAAAGTCAGTTAAAAAAATTTAACTGCACTTCTTTAACAGCATGATCTAGAACATACTTGGTATGACAATATTCCTCCTGGACTTCATTTGCTTTCAATGCCACAGTTTTTAGCTCATGAAATAAAATGACTTTGTAGAAATACTTCAGTCCTTTGATTGTTCAGTTTTTTAATGTACATTCTCATGAAACAGTTGCCAATTTATTTTTTAAAACATCACTAAGTTCTACTCATAAATCAACATTTTAAAAATCCAAGTTACAACAAAGTCAGACTTCACAAAAGTTACTGCCTTCCAAATTTCCTTGAGCTCCACTGTATGAAAATCTGTATTAAATAATAAGAAAGTCTATTTTAAGTCTCTGCTCACAACCATTTCAATCTTAGGAAGGAGGGAGACAAAATTTACTGAGTACCTCCACGTGTGCCAGACATCACTGCAACTGTCTTGCTTCACTAGACAATCTCACCACCCCTGGGAGGGCGGTGCCTTTCCAGTTTTACAAAGAAAAAACATGGGGTTCAGCAGGTTAAACAATGTAGCCCACAGGTCTGGGCTAATAAGGTAGTGGTGCCAAAATAAGCCAGAGCTTTTTAAAAAAGTGTGCCCCAAAAATAAAGGGATAAATTTACAGTATGTGGAAATGTATAAATGAAATTCACAGAGTCAGTGCAAAATACTGATTTGTCATCTCTAAAAATAGACAACTGTCAAGTTATTTGCTATGTGATAAAAATTCTTCCAACCAAGAAATCTGAGATTATGCTAACAAGTCAATTTCATGCACTAGATTTTACTAGTAACAAAGAAAGCAAGCTCTTCAGTATTGCTAATTACCAAGAACTAAAAATATCTAGCATTTTAGGTCAAGAACATAACTTATTAGTGATGTCCATCACATAAGCAGTAACTCAAGGAAAAGTATCCTATACCCAAAGGGTTTTTTTTTTTTTTTTTTTTCTGTTTTCTGCCCCAACTCTTAACTTCTTAAGGAGTCCAAACTCCTACTGTTAAAATTCAAGGTATTCTACAGTCTGGCCCCAAGTTAATTTTTGAAATTTCCTCTAACTATTCAGCTTCTTAACGCTATACTCAAGCCACAGCTGAATTCTTTCTATTGCCCAAGCTCAATTTATACCTCATGTCTAAGCATCTGCTCATATACCCGCTTTACTCCTCTTAAGGAAATTCAACCCCATCCTACAAGTCCAGCTCAATTCTCTCTTCCTACAGTAACCCTACCCAAACCATCAGTTCAAAAAAGTCTCCTTCTTTCCCTAGAAGTATAAGACTTATCTATTCATAACGTACATAGTGTTATTGTGTTAAACTGATATTTATCTCACTTTTTTTCATGTATGTCTTATTTCTACATGTCAGAGACCTGTTACATCTATTCTTGTATGATCCTCACCTACTGGGTAGCCAGAAAATGTGTATTTTTTAAAATTTTAGGTTACAAGTTAAATAAGATGGTACTTAAATATATGTATTGATACATATGATATATACATGCCTAATGTATGCTCAACCTAGACATAGCATTACAGTTTCCCTTTAGGAATAAAAACATTTAAAACACACATTTTTTATCTTTTTTGCAATTAAAGGTTATAAGCAGAGTAAATCCAACAGCAAATTCCTATATTCCCTTTTCTTATCACTAATTTAAATTATTATTTGGCCATGTACATTTCTCCCTGAAAGTACAGTTACACCATCTACATATAACATACAAAAGTTGTGGAGTACTACCACAAATGCAATTAATAGGCTAAAATTAAGGCATAAACAACCAGCCTTAGAAGTGGTAGCTATAAATAAATATTCACTCTTGGGAAATTAAAAATAAATCTACAAGCAAAATATAAATACAAGCTGGTACTAAGGCCATCTGCTAAGCTTTTAAATTCTAGTGGGTTATCTATGCACATACTACCATATGAAATAATGAGAGTCAGAAATACAGTAAATCATAAGGTCACCTAGTTTAATGAGGCAATACAACACAATGGTTGACAGCACAGGCTCTGGAAGCAAACTATACAGACCCTAACTCTATTACTCACTTCACTAACAATGTAGCCTTAAAAGCAAGTTAACAACCTCACTGTGCCTCCATGAGTAATAACAGTACCTACCTTACGATAAGAATTGAGTTAATATATGTAAAGTGCTTAGAAGAGTGGCTGGTATATGGTAAGTGCTCAATAAATAAATATACTACTGAATTACACATGGCACTAATATATCTATTGTTTCAATGAATATATTTTATCAAACATATACTTTTATCCATGGCCAATATATTTACAGATGTACTTGGGCTTACCAGATACGTACTATCTTCTGTCTATTTCACCAGATGAGTTTCCTTCCCATATAAACTATACCTTCTTTCTCATTTAGGACTTTCTACAATAGCAATATCCAACAGAAATATAATGTAAGCCACAACCATAATTTTAATTCTTCTAGTTGCTACGTTTTTTAAAAGTAAATATATATTTAACCTAGTATGTCTAAAATGTTACCATTTCAACATGTAATCAATCCAAAATAAATTATTAACAAGACACTGTACATTTATTTTTTCATACTAAGTCTTTGAAATCTGGTGTGTATTTTACACTTAAAACATATCTCAATTTGACTAGCCACATCACAAATAGTCAATGCTATGTATTAGTCTAGTAGATGCCATATTGGACAGTGCTGCTTAATATACTTCTGCACATAGGTGTGTATACTGCATACTGATGACTACAAAATTAAATATTCCATGCTGTATTAAATTTGTTGAAAACAAGTAACAATTTGGTATTATAATTCAAAATCTTAGACTTTTCCAACAGGAAGCATTTAAAATACCTAGTTTCTCAAAACTCTACTTTACAGATGAAGAAACCCAGAGAAGTAAAATAATTTAGTGTATTGTAAGGGTTACCAGGAAAATTTCCTTTTTTGAGTCCTAGGTCTTCCTACAATCAAACTCCTCTTCAAAATCAGGGGAGCCCCGGGCCGGGCGCAGTGGCTCGCACCTATAATCCCAGCACTTTGGGAGGCCGAGGCAGGCAGATCACGAGGTCAGGAGATCAAGACCATCCTGGCTAACACCGTGAAACCCCATCTCTACTAAAAAAAATACAAAAAATGAGCTGGGCCTGGTGGCACGTACCTGTAGTCCCAGCTACTTGGGAGGCTGAGGCAGGACAATCACTTGAACTCAGGAGGCGGGGCTTGCAGTGAGCCAAGACGGCGCCACTGCACTCCAGCCTGGGCGACAGAGTGAGACTCCATCTCAAAAAAAAAAAATCAGGGTAGCCCCTAAATTAGCTAAGACTGTGGTCAGACTATTCAGGTTTGAAGCCTAGCTTGGCCACTTAATAATTGAAATTTCCAACCTGTTACTTCCTCAGTTGTAAAAAACAGAGGTGATAATAGCAGTACCTACACATCAAGGGGTTGTGAAAATCAGATGAGTTAATACATATAAAGTATTTGGAACAGCAACTGGAGCAGAGTACACATACTGAGTAAATGCTGGTTATTATTAGTTATTAAAAGGAGGCTGGTATAGCTAAATTAAGACACATCAGTTTGGATTTAGACACAAACGCTTCACGTGAAGTTTAAGAGTGTGACCAGTTTTTTGCATGTTTTAAGTGCAATGGTGGGTTGCTTGTACGAAGCAACTAGAGTCCTCACTGGCTCTCTTCAGGATGGGGCGGGGCCACAGAGCACTCCCTGATCCCTGCCTTACAGACTTCTTAGCAGAATTACCCTTTCTTCCTTGACCAGATGGGACAGAATAGGCTCTTTCCCCACCTTGTCTTGCCTATGTAGTAAGAAACCGTGAAGAAGTTGTACTTCTTGGAGTGGAAATTCCTCCCTTTCTTCCCCACTGAGTCTAGGAAAGTAAAGAAGATAACATTAAATACGCTTTCACTGTACTCACATGTTGAGAACTGTATTCTCCAAGCCCACTCACTTGTGTGGTACAAAGGTGGAAAGGGGAATGCTGCTATCAGAACTATATCTGAAATACAAAATGTCTTTAATAAGATTAAGATACTTGCCAGGGTCACATTGTAGCAGATCTAGGGCTAGATCTATAGTCTAAGTCACATGTTCTCAACTGTAAACCAGGATGAGGTCATATGCTAACATATCAGTACAATGGAAAACTGATCCTGGGCCAAAAAATGATTACAGATTGAGAGGAAATGATTTGATGGTTTAAGATTATACAAAGTTCGAGTCCATAATTTTAACATTGTAATAGGATCTGAAGAATCTCCTTATGGTCAAGGTGACTGTCTTGGGGGAGCATCATTTGTTAATTCCTTATGGAAATATAGTAATGATATTGGGAAACAGACATTGAGGACAGAATTCAGGATTGCTGAGAACCTAACACAAGCCTTGCACTGACTTGTTACACAACTCTGCACTCCAAGACTCTTTCTAGCTCTACAATTCTCAGTGTCTAGGGAAAGGGGTCTAAATTAATGCAGCCTAGGTGGCTGGAATCTGGAATGTGGGAGTTATTGAGTGCTAAAACTTATTTCCAGAGGAAATAATGAAAGATAATATCTAAGAGTCTGAATCTGAAAAAGCAAGAGTCAGGGACAACCAAGCTGTTTTCAATATAAACCATTAAAAGAAAATAGAAAATAAGGACAGTTCCAAGGACAGTGCCATCAGGCACTTGCCATGTTGGTGAGGGATGTGGCTGCAAAGTCAGCACAATCTCAATCTCAAATCAGTCATTACTGAGCATGAAGCCAACATTACCTTTTTTCTCCAAGTTATAAATAGATAATAATCTACTGTTACTTTAGCAGCAAGCTATGAAGATTGCACATACATGACCAAATTTTAGTGTTGGAAATTTTAAAATCTTACAGCCAAAGCAATCTGATACAAATTTACTAATACTCCTAATGATTGCTGTGATTCACGGTGTCTAGACCTAACTGGAAAAAAATTCATGTGATTCACTGTGGTAACTACAACTACTACAAAGCCAAACACTCTAAAAAGGGCAGTAAGGAAACCAGGGTTTTCCCTGGGTTAATGCTGAAGACCTCTAATCCTTTGATGGTTTTTCTTTTTAACAGCTTTATTAAGATCTCATTCACATACCATAAAATCTACACTTCTAACGTGCACAACTCCATGATTTTTGGTATATTCAGAGTAGTGCAATAATCACAATTTTAGAACACTTGCATCACTCTCACCCTGGGTTAAGGAGTGCTTGTGGTCTGCTCTCCTTAACAGCTCTTTCTCCAGGTAGCCACATGGTTTCTATTCACCTGGTTCAGCACTTAGCCCAAGAGTCACTCCCTCAGACAGGACTTTGCTGACTGTACAACTTAAATTATAACACCAGTGTCATGTAACACGCTTCAACTCCACCTAACAAATCTCATCCCCATTTAACACACTTCAAGCACCACTCATATTGCTGCTTACTCACCCTAAATCTCTATTTTTCTTAGGACTGGTTGTATTTAGCATTTCAAATGTTTTACTTATTTTCTGTTAACTCTGAAAGGCAGATTTCTGTTTGTTTTATTAACTGCTGTACTCCCCGGGGCCCAAAACATGACACATTGTAAAAGTTTAATGTTTACAGAAGGGAAAAAGGGAGAGAGAGGAAAGAAGGAAATGGCTGCCGTACCACAAATGTCATTATTTTATGTCTGTTTCAATTTATTAAATTATGGATTTTCTATATCATTTTTCTCCTTTATAATCAAGGACATCTAATCAGAGAAAACTAAAATAAATGAAGTTCACTGAACTTGACACCATTGCAGACTCCAGTATCTATGCTTTAAAGATTTGTTCCCAACTTTGCATTCTTTCAAGTCTTTACTGAGTGCCTTAGCTGGGTACCATGGGAAATACAAAAGAATTATAAGGCAAAGTCACTTTCTTCCAAAGGCCTACCATCTATGTGAGCAAGACTTGTATAAATTAAATGCATACCATCTTTCTTTCTGCCTTTGTTTTCAGTTCTTAAAAATGTGAATTAAAAATACCTAGTAAATATCATAGAATTTTAGGAGAAAAAAAATAATAATCTACGTGAACTAGCATGGTCAGGAACTACCTCCTAGAAAAAGTAGTGTTATTAGAGTAGGTGGAACTGAAGTAGCAAATAGCACCAAACACATTATGGCTTAACAAAGTAATTTACCTCTTGCATATGTAATAATCACAGGGTGGAGGAGGAAGGCTCACATTGGTGGGGCAATTCTCTTACATAATCATTCAGGGACCTAGGCTGCTTGCACTGTGGCTCTGCACTTCCATGGTTTCACATCACCTAGTAAAAAAGGAAAGAATGTGGAGGAACACTACATATCATTTTCCACTCACATTCCATTGGCTAGAACTCAGTCACAAGGAAAACAAGAGCTAGCTAGCTCCAGGTTCAGGATGAAGAGAACAAATTCTAGTAGGAATTTGGTAGTCTCTGCCACTGGAGGATTTGAAATGAACAGTGGAGGATGGGTGGCACATAACTGGGAAGGAGGGAACCACATGAACAAAAACAAGCAAATCAAAGCTAAGTAACAGTACACTGGAAGAGTGAGGACAAGTCTGGCTGTATTCTGGGGAGCAGCGAGAGAAGAATAAGGGTGGTTAGTTCAGTGGTTCTCAAACTCTAAACTTAAAACCAATCCCCAACATATGTCAAATATTCTACCATTCTACAATGAAATGAGAATAAATACAAGTTCATATCTTGTTAATAATGCTGAATTTTATAATTCAACTTCTGCAACTTATATATAATGTGATAACAATATAAACATTTCATGCTTTAAGTTTTTATATTAAAAAAAATTTTAACAGGTCAGTTAAGGATGTCAAAAGTTCTTTCTAAGATAATGCTCTTTCCTGACTATAACAAAGTCAGTCTTTATGCCATAGGCAATGAGGATTTACCGTCACTTTCCAGTTTACCATGTATTTTTAGTGGTTTAATATTTTCTAACAAGCCTGTATTGCTTTGGAAATTAGAAAAGATTTATTCTTAAAAGCCGTAAGGGTTTAAATATACAAGAGTTATCTGGGAGTGAGCAGAAAGGCTTACCAGACCACACATATAAACTATACTCAAAATATATGCTGAAAAGGTAGAAAGGTATCTGACTCTTCTGAACCCAATTTCAAACTATTCTATAAATATATAACATATATGACAAATACTAAGCCAAAAAGGGAGTTTAAGAAAGTAGCAAATTAGCATGCTAAAAACAATCTGCTATAGCATTAATCCAGATGTTCCTATAGCATTAATCCAAAGTTCCATTCCTAAACGAACTACTTTTCATTAAAAATGGCATAATCTACTATTTTCCTATTTACTACAGGTTACAGAGGAAAATGTTTAGTTAACATTAAAGATAGCAATGAAGAAAGTAAAGTGCTCTTTTGCTAAGGAAATTCAAATGTCATCATTCAACCGTGAGATAAAATAAATTTTATTTGGAATGAAAGTGTTAAACTTTAATCTTAAAAAAAAGTGAACACTTAAGAGGAACCATTTATGACAATGGAAATGTGAATTTATCAAAGAAAGTTATTTCCTAATCTCTAATAAAATAATAGTTCTATAAAAAAACACTTCTTCAACCTTTCTTCCTTACATATCACTAATGGCAAGTATGGAAAAAGATGACACTGCATATGACACCTCCTTAAAAATGAGAAAAAAGCTGTCCAAAAAATTAAAACGGTACAAATTCCATTAACTGAAAGTCTAGTGTAGTGCTTCATTACGTTCCAAACACATCATGTAAATGTTAGCCATATATCTTTCCAGTCAGGTTAGAACTATTCGGCTAAGGGGGAACCAAACCAAATGAAGCCGACCATGCATGGAAAACATCTGCTGATAATTTCTACAGTTAATGGTTTCTAACAGTAGTATATAACTCTTATCACAATGCTTTCCATGGAAAATATGCAATTATTCACTGGTGAAAGATCACACTAAGTGACTTGTTAATATTACAAAAACCAGTAGTGGTACCATATAGCAGTCTGTTCATGTTTGGATAATTTAATTAGTCAGGGTTTAATAAACTTTCTCCTTAAGTGAGTTACTGTTTTTAAAAAATTTAACATACATATACCATACCACACCATAGTAAAAGATGTGCAAAGTTATTTCTACAAACAGAATTTTAGGTCACTGAAATTCAATTTAAAACACATATGGAAAAATGAAATATTTAATAAATAGTTCAACTTAATTATTTTAAAATGAAATCACTTTTTTTAAACTGTCAGTCAAATATGTTACTAAATGTTACACTCTCAAATGTACACACAGTTAAACACTCTGATCATAATAGTTCTAGTCATATTAAAATTTGATGGCTAACATTTATACAATGTGTGGCCAAGCTTTCTGGACAAAGAAACAGAAACTAGATCTACATTTGAGATTTTATTCTGCACAACACAGTTCTTGCCCACAGTACTTTCCTAGTGCTATTATCTTAAAATTACAATAAAATAATATTGGTTAATGGCAAAGCCAGGAAGTTATAATGAAACTGAGAGGACCCTAAAAGTTTAAAAGTCTCAAAACTAGAATCACATTGTACAATGAGTAAATACACTAAAAAAAAATAATAATAATGCCAGAATTATTTCCAAAAGAGCCCTGTGGCTTTCAAAATGACTGATTTAGGAAGGCCACAATACTTACTCCCACAATGCTGTCAATACTTATAATATTTTTAGAACTCCTTTATGGGAAATCCCTGCAGAACTTTTAGCACATTCTATTAATTATCCTCAATGAATGGTAACAAATCTCCAAACTTTGAAAGCGAATTTGAGTTTCTGAAGCAATTAAAGAGTCTCATGGGGCCTAATACAGAGAATATGATGGATCAGCAAGCAGGGCCACTTATATTTGGTCCAAAATGAGATGTAAATATGAGTAATAGACTAATTTTCCTAGGAGGCCTCCTGGGAAGGCAAAACCTCTAAGGTGACTGCTCTGAAGCCCATTTCTCACTTAGATATCAATGTAACTCAATTTCACAAATAAATAGCATCCAGTTCAACATTCTCATTTTACTAACGAGAAAATGAAGTTTCTAAAAAGGTAAAAGAAATTTCCCCAAATCACCGAACTATTTAGTGGCAAACTGGGGCCTAAAAGTCAGGTCTCCTAATGTCTATTCAGTACTCGTTCCCATTCACTATGCTGCCCATAAAATTTAAGGCTTGAGAATAAAGTAGAATTGCTTTTGAAATCCATTAGGGGCCGGGCGCGGTGGCTCAAGCCTGTAATCCCAGCACTTTGGGAGGCCGAGACGGGCGGATCACGAGGTCAGGAGATCGAGACCATCCTGGCTAATACGGTGAAACCCCGTCTCTACTAAAAAATACAAAAAACTAGCCGGGCGAGGTGGCGGGCGCCTGTAGTCCCAGCTACTTGGGAGGCTGAGGCAGGAGAATGGCGTAAACCTGGGAGGCGGAGCTTGCA
>NW_016814242.1:371045-372524 GCF_001698545.2 Rhinopithecus bieti
AAAAAAAAAAAAAAAAAATCCATTAGGAGTTTTAGTTTTAAATTCAAGTTAAGACAACTGGAAATGGATATGGTAGGTCTAGACCCTAAACTGGGTCTGGTTTGCAATGCCAGATCTCTTATAGCTCAACCAAAATGTAGGAATGTGGGTTTGCTCATGCAGACATTAAAACAAAATTAAAGATGAGTTTTCATCATCACTAGTAGCACTTGTGGAGCATTCACTATGCCAGACACTTTGCCAGGCTCTTTTGCTTGCAGTGCTTCATTAAATCCTCAGAAGAACCCTATGGAGGTAGACACATTATATCCTCACTTTAAAGATAAAGACAGTGAGGTCTACTAAGGTTAAATCATATAATCAGAGTTACGAAGTACAGCAGGTTGTATTTTCTAAAGATGGTTATAAAAATACATTCTTTTCTTATAAACTTTTTTACTTTAGAGTAGTTTTAATTTTATTTCATTTTATTTTTATAGAGACAGGGTCTCCCTATGTTGCCTAAGCTGGTCTCGAACTCCTGGGCTCAAGTGATCCCCCCAACCTCAGCCTCCTGAAGTGCTGGGATTAGAGGTGTGAGCCACTGTGCCTGGCCTAGAGTAGTTTTAAAATTGTGATGATAGGACAGAATTTCCATATACTCTATACTCAGTTTCCCCTAATATTAATGTCTTATATTAGTAGATACATTTGTCACAACTAATGAAGCAATATTATATTTGTATTAACTAAAGTCCAAATTTATCTAAATTTCCTTAGCTTTTATCTAATGTTATTCTGCACCAGGGTCCCATTAGAATACCACATTACATTTAGCCATCATGTCTCCCGTGGCTCCTCTTGGCTATGCCAGTTTCTCTGACTTTCCTTGTTCATGATGATCTAAGATTCTAAAAAGCTGAGACCGATCCCCAAGTGTATCTTACACCAGAGAAGGTGCTCCTTAACCATACTACTAAATAATGTCCTGTAATCCAAACTGCTTGTCCTTACGTTTTTTTTTTTTTTTTTAAAATAGGGACAGGATTTCACGATGTTGACCAGGCTGCTCTTAATCGAACTCCTAGCCTCAAGCAATTCTCCTGCCTCAGCCTCCCAAATCACTGGGCCTAAATTGGCAGACATATCACATTTGGAAAGTAGATCCTATAGCAATGCTTTTTCTTCCAGTAACTACATTACTACATAGTATATTCAAAAGAATATATGAATGAGTTATCATGGCATATAAGACCACGTGGCTCCAAAATATAAGTAACATCAGTCTCAGTGACAAGACCAAGCAAGTTATGTATTAATATTTTTTTAAGAGCCATACATTCTGGCTAACACGGTGAAACCCCGTCTCTACTAAAAAATACAAAAAACTAGCCGGGCGAGGTGGCGGGCGTCTGTAGTCCCAGCTACTCGGGAGGCTGAGGCAGGAGAATGGCGTGAACCCGGGAGGCGGAGCTTGCAGTGAGCTGAGATCCGGCCACT